>NW_008688478.1:35537-48393 GCF_000695815.1 Acanthisitta chloris | reverse complement strand
TTTCTTTTTTTCTTTTCCTTTTTCTTTCAAAACACTTCTAATACTATATTTTAAAAAGAGCAGATGATTGGAAAAATTCTGACAAGAGACATTTACACTAGAATTTACCGGTATTTCAACACTGGAACATGTAGCAAGCAAGCCTTGCTCAATGAGCATGCAATTGGCTTCAGAGAAGAGTTTATCTGAAATCCTGGGGTTATGTGTAGGTTCTTTCCAGGTCACCACTGCCACTACCAGGACTTTCTGACTGCAAGACCAACTGTGCAATGGGATCATAAAAGTCCTGGGAGCCATGGGCCGAATTATTTTATTTTTTCTCTGCCTTACAACTTTCCTTCTTTAGATAGCTGTAGTGAAACTGTAAGTGGCCTTTTGGCAACTCCACAAGAGCCTGATCAGTTTTATTTCTCATATTCTCTAGTGGCATGAAGTGAATTTTGGGAGATTCAGGAAAATTCAGCCAGCAGTTTCTGGGCTTTTGAGGTCCATGGCTGTGATGCAGTGTATTAGAGCATGAGCAAAGATTATGGGGATTATGTGCCCTTTCAGAAAAGCCACAATTTCTTGTGGCTAATACTAAAATAAAGTGAAATATCAGTTGTATGACATTTTTTGGCTTTTTGGTCTACTTGATGAAAAATGGACCAAGAGAGATTTCCAAAGACAAGATGGCTTACAGAAAGAAATTAGACTTCCTAGCCATTGTAAATTTGAACAGTTTACTGCCTGCATCTCCAGCACTAAACCATACACTTCATTCTATTCATTGGGGGAGGCAAAGTACACAGATTTAATACGTATATGTTATACACATAACAAAACCCATTATCATCACCAAGTTCATCTTATGTATATGCTACATTCTTAGGCACAAGCTTGAATCCCTGTTTCTCCTCGAGTTGAAGATTTTTCCCTTGGATCTAACATCCATAATTTCAGAAAAAGCATCCATCATCACTAAAGATGTAATACAGGAAAGCTGACTAGGGTAACAAAAATTTCTGTAAAATACTTCATTCATAAAAGTGCATGCACAAGCACACACAGAGGGTTTGACCAAACTGTGTGTAACACATTGCTTCAAGACCAAACAGATGTCTATATAATAACTCTGCTTTTCTGATCCTCAGGTCTGCCTGAACACTGCATTACTCCTTCTGAATTCCTTTCTTACACTTGAGATCACAGTAGTTGTTCTACTTTCCTACAAGAATCCATATAAACAGATTGAGATGGTGGTGATAGTATGGGAAAAATACTCAATTGACTTCTTTTAGCAGTTTCAAGTCCTCTGCAGTGTGATAAATTCACCTAGGATTATTATGAGAACTGATTTAACCTAAGACCAGTTCTGGTTTGTTGAGTATGGATTATTATGAGAACTGATTTAACCTGAGACCAGTTCTGGTTTGTTGAATGTCACAGAAATAGGAACTAATTATTCTTTCATTTTTATGAGCGTTAGTACCCAGAAGCTAGTCTCAGGCTTCCTTCCAGATAACTGTAAAAAGTTCTTACTTTGTGAAGCAAATAATTCATAATAATGTTTGAAACAGATAAATTACAATTGCACTTGGTTTAAAGAATATAAACCACTAAACAAATAAAATATGGAGAGCTGTCCAAGGCGTTTCCAAAAAGGTGTGTCTTGCAGTTAAATTTCTCCAGTGGCCTTCTACAGTCAAGCTCCATGCTACATAAATTAGAAGAAATCACTTGGATATAAAGAGGAATGGTGTGATATACTGCAACTAAAAAAATTATTTGTAAAGAGAGCCATCCCTAAAAATGTCTGCTGGATATTTTCTTATAAATAATGCAAAATTTTGTATCACGACAAATAAAGACATATACTCTCAGTCAGAGTTCTAGGGCCCATGATCTCTGTCAAATTCTTCATTTTATAATGATAAATTGCATATCAATTAGAAATGAATGGTGTTCATTCACTTGCATTTAAGCAATGTGACAAAATCAGAAATCTCAGAATGTTCTCCTGGGGTTTAAGGTAAATAGCCTGTTTTACAGTTTTTGATGCTATCCACAGAAACTTACTTCCATAACTACCATAATTTCACACATATTTATATAATTCCAAGTTATTCACTACTATATTAATTTGTCTGGCTTTCATTGCATTTCCCTGATATATTTTAGAAGTTAAATTCTTGACAACAGAATTAAACAAGAAGGAAGGGCTTCAGAAATCCTGGATTGCAGAAGTGGAATTCAAATAACTGCATATTTACTGCTGACTGCAGAAATCAAGGGAATTCAAACTCCATATCCAAATAAAAACGGGTTAGATCCTTCCCGAGCTATTGTGAAGGGAAAATAATTCTTTTAGAAATGCTTATTTTTTTGTCATTGGCTTCTCTATTAAGAGGAGGCTGATTTTATGTTAGGATTGTAAATATCATGGCAGAGACCTTTAAAAGAAGGTCCATTCCTATGCGTCTGGGCACAATTAACTACTGCTCCAGGCATAGAAAAATGAATAATCCAAATTGTTCCATGTAATTCCAAACCAGAGACAAGAATTCAATCTTGTCTAGAGAATAAATAACAGGAGTCATCAGAGTTAGAAGTTAATAAAATAGAGACATTCAACAAAACGCTACAATTCTTTTTGTTTGTATCAAATTAGTTGACTAGCTACCTCTAGCTATCTCAGCTTAACATTTCATAAGATACAAAGACAGTTTCTGCCTTGATGTTGCTAGACCAGATCAATTTTTTACTTTCCATATAGATTTAATTTTAGTGAACAAAAATTGCCTCTGTCTCCAAAAGTATTCTGCAGTGTCATTTGCATTTCAAGGCAAAAATAACTTTCCCCCAAAAAACCCACCCACCTTGTTTGCAGATGAGGAGAGGTACAGGTTACAATGCAAGAGGTTAATACTGCTGAGACTGTGGCTATTTCTCTTTGTGCACGGATATGAATCTATGAAAACAGCTGTTGGATGCCCTGTTTACATGCAAATGTCCCCAGCGATAATGCATTGTGCCGCAGATCTTTGGCCATGGCACAAAGATGTACTGCAAATCCCCCACTCTATCTGAATCACCCAGCAGAGAAAAAGAGAATGTGGCTTGTAAACAAATTACTTCTTCATTTACTACCTGGGAAACAAAAACCAAAACCAAATCAAACCAACCAAAAAAAAAACAAACCTCAAAAGTCCACACAAACAAACAAAAAACCCCACCACAATGACAGCAACAAAAATAACCCAAAACCAAACCAACCAACCAAAACCAAAACAAAACCCACAAAACCCCCCAAACAAACACCAAAAACCCACAAAATTAATAAATGAGAGAAAGAAATATTTGGTAGTATTTTAGGGCCAGCTGTGACTATCATGCAAGGCTTGGCTGATGCAGAGTGAGATATGGAGAAAGAGCATACTTATTCCCCTACAGTTACTTCTCTCATGCTGTTTTTAGTTTTCTATAAATACAATACTGAGGCAGAAGGGTAACAGGGTATTGAGTACAACCTGAGTCCTGACTTGCCAAGAGGATAATGATACCCTTTTCTTGGGAATGGTCTCAGTTAAGGGAATGATGACTGCTCTGATTGGAAGGTGTTTTGTGGTGCTCACATCACCAGGGACGGCAGTAGTAGCTCTGAGGGTAGTTTAGGGCATTCAAACTTCATCAAATTAGGCATGGGTGAAGAGTTAGCACTGTATTTGCCTGAACACACAAAAAAAACCCTTATAAGCCCAAGCAGATTGCATATACAGAAACAGGCTGTAGGCAGTCAAAAACACGTTCAATCAACCCTTTTCCTTCAGGCCCTCATTTAATTTCCTACATGCTCCTCCAAAGGCTGTTGTTTCACACACACCATCTCTGCTCTTAAATCATTGATTCTTTCAGGCAGAGATTTATACTCATATGCTGCCCATAAGATGGCTTTCAAACATATGTGTGTGCTCTTTCTCTCCAAAAAGAAAAAGATTATTTACAAAGTTCTCAAACTCTCTAAGAGAGCAGTACAAATATTTTAAGCACTACTAAAACTCACGTGGACAGGGGCCAAGCCATGTGAACCACTTCATTGCTTTGTGCATTATGCAAAAGGACCGATTTACATCAGCAATAGATACAGTCGAAAAGATTAAATCAGGTCAACATTGTTTATAGGTTGAGATATTGTTCCTGCCTCAGCTTTCCATGAGATGGCTCCACTATTGTGAAAATTCAAAAGCATTATGAAGCAACTCTCAGTATGAGATATTTGTGAGCACTTATGCAGGAAGAACTTCTGTTCTTGTAATCAAAGAAGCTTCCTAAGTTCAAACAACCATTTATCATGCCATTAACTTTGTGCCCAATTTCATAAAGAGCAAAGCAGCCTTGTGAGGGGAACTTATTGCTGAATTAAAGCTCAACTGGTTGTTCATTGTTCCTTTGCTACAGTACACAGGTTCTTGGTGACATTTCAGCTAATGAATTTTCTTGATGATTAACTACCCGTTCTATGTAGTTATTGCAATGGAAACGTATTAGCTCCAGTTACAAGTGAGGTGGATGTGTCATTACTACAAGTGAGATAGTTTTGATTTTTTTCCTCTTCCTCCTCCGTTTTCTTTCACAAAGTCAAAGCAAAACAAAGCTTGGGAAAATATTATCAAAATTCAACAATGTGCTGAAAAGAAAACAATGCTCTATTGAGCAATAAAATGTATTTAGATGCAACTTTTCTAGTAACTGTTGACTTAGAAGAATACTGAAATACTGACTGCGATATAAACTAGCTCCTATTTGGAGCTACTCGTTATAATTGTAATTGTACAGAGCATGATCCAGCAGCAAGTCAAAAAGAAAAAAAAGAAAAGGCCATATAGTCATTGTAGATGTATTTCTCTGTGAATAGGTGTTATAAATAACTGTCGATATTCTCTTTCTTTTCCTTTGCCCATTTTCATGGCAGTTTACATTCTGAGTGCTCTACTGTTGCTTAAGCTGCACTGACATCTTGTGGCACCAAAATAGCAGAATTCTAAAATTAGAATTTTATATCTTTATAAAATACGAGTTACCTTGTTTGCCTTCATGCAAGTGCTGCTCTCTTTAACTTCAAAGCTGCTTAGTGTTTACTTGCTTGCTTGAACACAATCAGAGCTGGGCTCAATCTGACACAACATACCTACAATTTTGGGATGTCATGCTAGTATCATTTGGAAGGGAACTTAAAGGTCATCAAGAATAACATTTTGTCCTGTAAAACTGAATGCGTGTGAAGCCTTTTGACTGAAAATCCCACGTGTGTTAGCACGCACACTCAGGCCCTCTCTCACATGTGCACAAAGAGACAATACCATTAATTTCTGAGCTGGTGTTTTATCACCTTGGCAACAGCAAAGCATTCAGAATAACTTCAGGTCTTTTCATCCCTGAAAATGAAGACAAGATACAGGCAGCAATCATCAGCTGAATAAAGATCTCCTAGTGGAAGTCCATGCACAGAATAGAGAATTCAGCAGCAAATTAAGCTCCAGTTAACTCCAAAGGAATATATTTTTCATCTTTTCAAAAGGCAAGGAAATAGTTTGTGATGATTCACTGGAGGCAAAGCAAAAAACAAACTACTGCTATGTATAAAGAAGGTTTCAAGGGGAGGTATCTGCAGTGCATTCTTTGTCTGCATTGTATTATTCTCCCACAGAATGCTGCTAAATCCTGTGAGTATTACCAGAAGTTTTATGTTCATATCAAGGGAAACCATATCTCCTTAGGAAACTACAAGAAAATAGGCATCCACTTAAACTCTTAAGGTGAAGCACTTTCCATCACACTCCTGTTTGTGTTATCCGCTGCTGCTGCAGCATCTGAAAATGTCTTGTAATATATTTTTTTAGCTGCACAAGACCCTGTAGAGATAGGGAAATAGTATTGTACTTGTTTTACAGGTGGAGAATTGAATCAGAGGAAGACTAAGTTGGTTGGCTGGTACATTGTTGTCCAGCTCATTTGTTTCCTCCCCTTGTTTCTTCGTATTAATATATGTGATCATACAATCACAGAATCCTAGAATGGTCTGGGTTGGAAGGGACGATAAAGCTCATGCAGTTGCAGCCCCTCTGTCATGGACAGGGACACCTCCCACTAGACCAGGTTGCTCAAAGCCCCATCCAACCAGGCCTTGAACACTTCTGGGGATGGGGAAGTGTTCAAGGGTCATGTTCTGTGGTGTTTGCACAGATGCTGGAAAAATGAAATCTAAAGGAACTTCCATGGGCAAACTAAGGGTTAAAAAAAGAAATATAGACTGACTAAAGCCAAACAAAATAGCCTGATTTCTGCAAGCACTTGGCTTTGGGAAAAGATCTTTTTTTAAACACATTTTCTGACTTTTATTTACAGTTCTGCTCACATCAACTCTATTTTAACTTTTGTGTAAGGTTTCTGCAAGTGTTTCAGAAAACCTGCTTTATTTCCATGTGTGCTTGCAGAAAGACAATAATGATGACTAATGGACTTTTTCAAACTGAGGGACTGAAATTTTAGCAAATAATCAGTCACATCCATGATTGAGATCCAACATTGTTTATTTGTGCAGGGGCTTTTCCTACCCTGAATTTACAATATACCTATACTGTTAATAAATGGTAAATCAAAGTAATCCAGTTAGTTTTTTACCATGCTCAGTTTTTAAGCATAATTGGGTTTTTTGCTTCCATACTCCAGTCAGAGCAGTCAGTAAAGACATGCCTGAGGGTCATCTCAATGGAACCTGCTGTACTTAATGCAGGATGAGTAATTTGCTAATACAGCTCATCCAAGCAGTTGAAAAGTATCTATTACTGCATGAGAATATCGCATCACTGGCATATGTCTTTTAGAACAAGACCTTCTATTAAGTAAAAATCCTCTGGCCTACTAAGGTTTCCTTTCCTGAGAACAAAATCAATATAATTACATAAAGATCCTGGGCAGTATTTAAGCAATGAAATAAACAATGAATAATCTTTGTATATTAGTGTGTTGATTTCCATGTCTGACATTCCAAGACTCTTCTAGCAAGATACTATTGTATTACTTCTTGTTTTCTTCTCTAATGTTTTGATTCCTTTCTACCACTAAATGTTCTTCACTTTGCTCTATTTTTTCTTACTTCTCATGTCTTCCTCTTAAACAACTAATAATTAGGAACAATGAGATAAAGCTGCACTCTACAGCCTGCTTTAACAGATTTAACACCATAGGCTATAAAAGCAGGGATGGTAAACTAACTTACCAAGCTACTCATGCAGAAGAGATTTCAAGGGACAGTCATTTATTTATAGTTAGAGATTTCTAACTGAAAAGATCCCTTTTGCAAGAAAAAGAAATGCAAAAAAGCCCACCAGGAAGCTTGATTTTACATTGCAAAACAACCCTAACCAACTTAAGTTCATGTTGGGTCTTGGAAGTGTGAATTCTTTGATGCGCTTGATGCAGGTGCTTGGAAAATCTGCGCTGAGGAGAAATCTCATCTATTTTAGACTTCTACTGAGATCTGAAATCAGTGGGATATTTTTTAATCCTTTGTTATTTCATGCTGAGTAAATTTTTTACATATTTCTGAGTTTCATGACAGATACTTTTGGAATGTTCTTATTACATGTTACATTGGGTAATTGTTAGAGGTACAACTACTCTACACAGATTTATTTTGCTTTTGTGCTAATTCAGCATAATCCTATATTGGTACGATTGTTGCTCACAGCAAGTCAGCTCCTAAGAGTTACTTAAAGTGCCTTTGGTTCAGCATGCCAGTGAATCCACCATAATATGGCATTGTATTTCAAAGTAAGAGATAAAATCAGGTTATTAAATATACAATGTGATGTGATATTTGCCATGTACCTTTACTCTACTTTAACAACATTAACAACATGAATGGTTTTCTTTGCTATTACTAAAGAGCTTTAAGTGCTACTGTATGGATGTTTTTAAGAAATATAAAGAAAGTCAACACAAGGTCATCGCAAACCAAAAGGATACACATTATACTCTTAATTTGCTCCAAGTAATATAATATTTCAGGTTTACATTTAAAATAGCAGGAGAAACTAGCCTGTTTATGTAAAAACTTCTGTTGAGAATGCAAATATTAGTGGTTTTTAGAGAAGCAGTTTTAATATTTTTTGTGCTTTTCCCCCAAGCACTGATTTTATTTTCATTCTAGTCAATGAAAAATTGATTTACTTTAGAATGAAGGCCGTAGGCATTGGCACTTGTATTTTATTCTTTACTGCCTCAAAGACAAAGATTAAAACCACCAGGGATCTGATATCCTGAGGAAACATTTCAAACAGTTACAGATACGTGTCCATGGAGAGACCCTTTAGAATAAACTTTTTCAAAAGTTTTCATTTTACCAGTTTGACACAGTCCAGCTTGATGCACTACTTCCAATTGGTTCTATGGAAGTCTCCTTCAGCACATTTGAATGAAATATAGAGGGGTTTTATGATGGAGAAAATTTATTAAAAAAAAACCATTTGGGAAGATGATGACTCAAAACCAAAAGGAGGGTGCAAGAAAAAAATATACAGAATAAATGTAGATTTTATTGTAGTGATTCTCAAGATTTGTCTTATCAAAATGGACACATCGTTTCTATTAGATTTAAAGACAACATCTTAGACATTGGGATGAATTTGATGAACTTGGTTAAAATAGACTGTTCCTGTAGGCATGACAGTTTCTTCTCTATTGCGATGTCTTAGAGACAGAAGTGTAATTTCATCTGCTTATTTGCCCAAGAAAAAAAAAGATTCTTTCCTTTGACAGTCATGTTTCCCAAATTCAAATGTTCTGTATTAGAAAAAGTTTTTAAGCAGAAGTCCAAAAAAATCCAGAACTTTTACAGTGACTACATTGCATCAATTCTTCATTTACATCATCTTATCTTTTGCAGATATAAATCACAGTGAATAGGCAGATTGTTTTGAGACTGGCTGATAATACAGAAACTTTGGGTTGCTGAGGATTTTGGAGTGGTTTTTATCTTTGTTTTGGATTTTTTTGTGGATTTTGGTTGTTGTTGGGATTATTTTAGATATTAGAACAGTTTCTCAAATATTAGTCTGCAAGAGTCAGCCATGCAATTTCATACAGGTAATAGCAGTAGGCACCAGCCAAGCAAGAATCCAATTTGTAAAAGCCTTCATTTTATCACACCACCCTAGAAGGATGCTCTATGTAGTAACTACATGAGCCATTCATAATAAATGACCTTGAGGGAAAAGTGATTAATCATATTTCAGCTGTTAGTTTAGCAAGGTGAAACACATTCCAGTGAAAGAAGACTGCCCTACTAATACATATTTACAGGCATGAATTCAGGGACCAAAGTAAATGGGCATAAAATCTAGAGGTATGCAATTTATTTCAAGAAACTTCTTTGTTGAAGGAAGGCTGTGGAGACTTCCTTTTAAAGTACAATAAAATGAATATTGGAAAATAGTGATCTCTTTTGGCATGGACTGGTCATATGGTTGATATATGCAACAAGCATAGGATCACCTTAAACAGGTGGCACATGATACACTTCCTTTTTTGCTCTACTTCCCAGAGGAGAAAACAATTGACACACAAGATATGCCATGACATATTGTCACAGTCTACTCTGCCTTTAGCTGTAACATTACATACTACTGTTTTCTTGAAATGAGATAATATAAAAGAGTCTTGGTCTCAAAGGTCTCCCCACAAAAGTTTCTAGGTTTCTGTTTGTTTTCTGTTTTCTTCCAGAAATTTAGCAGCCAAAATCAACTTAGATATCAGCAGATACTGCAAAGAGCATTCCTCTTTCCCAGAAACCTTTTGCAGTGGTTCATCACCACTCATCTTGTGCAATGAAAGCTTAACATGAAACACAAATCTACTCATGTATTTAATTTGAAGTAATTAGTGAGGAATATAACATGTCTGCAACCAGGCCTTGTATTACATACAGCCACTGGAACTGTTCAGAACAAGATCTGAGCACCATGACAGCTGACATGTTCTATCAGCTTCACTGGGCTCTGGAGTTCCACCTGGTATTTCTGGCAATGTCATGTAATCTTTTTCTTTTTTTATATTTATATATAGAGGAAGTGGTTGACATGAAAGAGTATTGATTTTGTTTCTAATCTAGCATAAGCACAATGAATGACTCAGTATTACTCATGGGCACTAATACTCCATGATAAGTAATACGTAATTTAAGTATTACAGCAAATGGGTTTAATCTTCTGTTGAGATGTGTCTCTGCCAGAGTTCCCTTGTGCATCTAAGAGTATCCACATGTTGATTTTTCCCTGTCAGGGTTATGGAGCATCATTAAAGATGCCTGACTGTATTAGACAACATACTGAACGTCAGGCAGTTATCACAGGCAGTTATCATATCATATAGATTTTAAAAAGTTTCCCACAAACTTTTCTTAACAATGTAATTGTTCCTCCAGTCTCTTTTAAAAATGAACAGTTTGAAGAGTTTTAGCAAAAAGAATCACAATCCTCCCAGTCTGTTTCCTTACAATAGACAATTTCTGTCTGTGAGGTTCTACCCTGAAGTTTTATATACTGAGGTACTGTATTTTGTTTTCATCTATTGAACAACTCCATCTATATTCCCACCTCATTGGAACATAATGTGTTTGTTATTTATAGCTTATGCTTGTCTTGCTGCATTATGATATTATTATTGTTATTATTAATCCCTTCATCATGAAACCGTAATGTGTGATACATCAGTCCCCTGTTACCAGTCTGTAATTATTACTCCCTAAAGTGCTGCCTTTTACCTGTGATGAAAATCCTGCATTAAATTTTCTTCTAGAGAGATCCTTTAAATCATTAATTTGACTAAAGAGTGCTGCAAGTTACCAATGAAGAGACTTTGCTTTTTTAATCCCAGTCATCAATCCCTTATCAGTAAGCAGGCAGCTTTTCTATTTTCATTGTAATTCTCTTTAAAGTGTCACAAATATACAGGATGAGAACTGACTGGGTATTTTTTTCTCTGTTGCATTAAAGTACTTCTGAGTGCACACTGAGATTATTTTTTAATTTTCTAATTTTTCAATTTCAGTGAAAGGGACAGGTTGGTTTTGGACAGACATTAGCAAGGGGATTTTTAAGACACTACCTACATGATCTCAGTCATACTATTTACTGTCACTCTGGGCAGTGGTGGTGATTTTCCTCCCAATTAAAAATGAAGGCAGAAATGTTTTTTTTTTCCCCCAAATTTTGTCCATTTTTTGTATTTAGACTGAGATCTTTGTGAGTAGGATGTCATTATTAAATCTAGATATTTTAGGCCTCATCTCCACTGGGACTCTTAAAGATTGTCATGATATAAATAAATGGTATTAAGGACACAAAACAAGAGAGAAAAAGCATCATCACTTAAAATACAGTATGTGACAGTGAAATTGATGGTTTTATCTTTATCCTCCTAGTGTCTGTAGAAATTCTTGATTAAAACCAATAAATAGAAATTATAATCTTGGGCACTTCTTACACTATCAAAGCAAAGTCAGAATAACTAAAGAATAAGTTTTAATAATTTTAGAAATAAAACATATTAAAAGTTATTGGAAATAGTATTAAGACAGGGTTCAAGAACATCAAAACAGATGTTTAACTATCAAGTTCAAATTTCTTGCCTTAGATTTCAAGGTCCTGCATAGCTTATTCAGCTTACTAAAGAGAAGGTATAAATGTGACCTGCTTACTTTGTTGAAGTATGTTAATAATAACAATAATATCTATTTGGGAGAAGTTCTGCTTGAAAATGCATAACAAAAAAAGAATCTCGAAAGTGGAAGGTGGAAAATTATAACTGGAGGTATTTTACCCCAGTGAAGTTTTGGGGAGTGAGAGAATTATACTACTTAATATTCAACCAAGTTAACTTGAGACAGAAGCCTTACTGTTCTATGAGAGACAGAAGACATCACTTTTAAATATTAGGAAAAAATTTCTTCACAGAAAGGGTTATAAAGCATTAGAACAGATTGCCCAGGGAAGTGGTGGAGTCACCATCCCCGGAAATAGAGGTGCAACACTGTGTACCAAACAACTTTAAGCACAGATAAAATATAACTGATTATTGTATTGTATATTGTATAATATCTTGTAACTCTTTCAAACAGACATGAAAGAAGTTACAGAGAGAACATCATGAAGAAACCCCATGCAAACCTTATGGCTTGTGGTCTATAATTTCAATTTAGCTTTGTTCCTTCATAACACAGGACAATCATAGGAGATTAGAATTTGTCATCACAAACACTGTACGTGCTGCACCACAATTACCTTGTTACATGAGCACCACCAGGCTTGTTGGTGCCTTAGGCAACTATCCCTCATGCTGTGTCATTGTGCTGTATCATAAATTATACTCATTAACAGTACATGAATAATGGTGGCTTGCAGATGATTTCAAATTTTATTACTTATTTATTCCAGTTTACTGTGTGGAAACTTACCTCCTGCTGGACATCCAGAGTACATCCACATTAAATTGTTTAATTTCCAGTTTGTGGTTGTTCCTAACTCTGTTATCCATTTTACAAATTCTTCCCCAATGTATTAGAGGCATAAATCATGCAAAGACCTGGTTGTGCAACTGAAAGTTAAGAAGCCTGAAAGGCAGCAGTAGCTGGGACCAGGACTCTGGATTTTTGAGCATCTTCTATTCTCTATCCTATTAAACTCAGGCAAGTCATTTTGTCTTTGTGTTCCCATTGGTCCTCTCCTCTGGAGAATTAATTATTTAATGAGATATTAGAATCACAAATTCACATAGGACTTCTGTAATACAAAATTCTATACTCCAGATTTAAGTTGCC
>NW_008688478.1:20463-35525 GCF_000695815.1 Acanthisitta chloris | reverse complement strand
GGGGCAAGGGGAGGGGAAAAACAGCCATACAAAAACCAACTCCTCAACCCAAGAAACAACCAGGATTTCCAAGTATAATAATTTATTTATTGCAAAGGATTATGTCTTATCTTGGCAATTCAGATACAGTGGTCAACTTCAGAAGAGTTTAGACAAGAACCATATAGCTTTTCTGGACCTCAGTGTACGTGTTGATTTCTGAATATAGAACTGCATCTTAATTTTTAAGGCTCTCTGAATCATCTTCCCAGTATAATGTTAAATACCCATTTCAAATGAAATATATGCATAAAACCCAGGAGAGTTTACTTAGCTGTTTCATAGAATGTTATTGGATTATATCTTCTACAAGGTAGAGAAAACATGGTATAGATTTTGGGAGCATTTGCCTCAAATGTCATACTCATACACCTTGAAAAACTGAGGAGCAAAGGACTCACCTTGGGCCCTTTATAATGACTGCAGTGCTAGCAGGCTGGGACAGAGACACAGTCTCAGAAAGCTCTGCCCCCAAAATGACAGATTAGAGCAGCCTGTGGTTGGGGATATTCTTCAGACCATGATGGACAATTGTTGGGAGAACGCAATGCATGACAAATGCAATCTAGGCCCATTCAAGTTGAGTAACACTGATAGATCACAAAATCTAGTTTGACAGGAAGAGGCTGTAGAATTGAGATGATGCTCTGCCACAGATTTCTTTAAATTATGTTGGATGAAATTAACGTTCAGGGAGATGATCTGTGACATCTAGTTTTGGACAATTCCTTAATCAGGTCCTAAATACTGTTCAACAGGATTAAGGGGTAGTGTCTTTACATAAATATCACCCTTTTAAAGAAATTTTCTTATCTTGATAACATTTTCTGTTCCTTCCTAAAGTCTTTTGTAAGTTATTTTCCTGGGCAATAGCTTCCTCATATAAAGGTAGCACAGCTGCACTGGGACGCAGTATCTACCTAGAAAGTGAGGGTGAATACAGTGTAGGCTGGAGAGGCAGAGACCAAGCCAATAACACTATATTATTCACTGCTTGATTTGATTTCTGTTCAGTGGTGTGATTTCCCCAAAATGAACTGTGACATTTCCTACTGCTGCCTCCTCAGCATAGAAAATAGGATTCTGCTAACCTGGGACTGCCACAAGGGAAAATGTTTGCCAGCTCTAGCTGTGTACACAGTGTAAGAATAAAAAATTCAATTCAGCTATGTGATACAGTTCAATCATAATGATTTCCTTTTAGAAAGAAAACCAGCAAGAAAATGCATTTTAAAATACATGATGAGGACCCATTCTAGTTATCATTCAATAATTTCATATAAACATAATCCTTTCTCAGGATAAGGTTAAGATTGTAATCTTATTTTGTACAGATAGAGAACTGTATAGATATAGAAAAAAAGGTTAAAAGGAACACATTCCTGATGGCATTTCTGTGTGTTTTAATAAAGCCACCTGTGTTGCTTTCCTTTCCAACTTAGTTTATTTTTTAACATGTAATAAAGCCACCTGTGTTGCTTTCCTTTTCAACTTAGTTTATTTTTTAACGTGCATATAATTGTATTCTTTTGATTTGGTTGGCTAGCTTCATCAATCATTTCACTAGTAAAGGAGCTCTACAAAGACAAATAAAATAACAGAAGTTTCAAATAAAAATGCTCCCTAATTGAAGTAATTTCATAGAGCTAAGATTTTTTGCATTTTTTATGACCTTCATTTACTATAGAGTACATTTTACACAGCAAAGTCACATAATGTTATTTGATGCAACTATTTTGTCAAGAATCCATAGGCAACCTGATTGTATGGTCTCTCCTTAATACAGTATGTTTACATTTTTTGAATTAATGTCTTGGAATGACAGGTAACTTGAGTTATAGATGCAAGAGCAGCTAATAACTAATAATAATAATTTTGTAACCTGGAATGATAAAATACATTGTTTTGTTTTAACCTGCAGAAACAACTTGGTTCATATATGTGTGGCTTCTCTTTTATTATTAAGTATGTTATTTGCTATGTTTTTAAAAAAAATGATTTCTGTTAAATAGTATTAAGTATGTTATTTGCTATGTTTTTTAAAAAAATTATTTCTGTTAAATAATAAGATATCAATTTGATGGTCTTTATTTTATTTTTCATTACAAGGACATAAACAAAACACAGTAAAAACCACACGGAGATAAATGGCTAAATCCCTCAGTGCTAACACCAGTAGAAAACTTTTATTGGAGATAATAGAAATAGTTTGAGTATAATAAATAACTACATTAACATTCAGCAACTTTGATGTCAACTTTAAAACAGAATATCCCATCCTCCACAGAAGTAGACAGAAAGCTTTTACCTGATCCTGAAAAGCACCCTGATGCCTTGACAACATCTCTGAAATGCATCACATTTGGAATTCTGTGTGTGTACCATAGTGTTGACACCACATAAATTCCTGCCAGCACAGAGTATGAGTTTTAGGAATGACGGATGAACTGCACCACTGAGAGAACTTATGCAACCTCACCTCCAACATGTTCAGAGACATGTTCAATTGACTTAAACGCAAGTTATGTTGCAAAGGAAGATGGTAAAATTTAAATCACTTTCCTCCAGTGTGAACACCCATTCTTAAAAGAACAATCCAAGACAAACAAGCATTTGAATTAAACAAGATGAAAATATTAAACTATAAGAATTTAAAACTAAAGGACTTACCAATCTGTCAGCAATATTTTCATGCCAGTCTTAACAGTGAATGGAGCCTGGAGAAAAAGGAAACAAAGATTTTCTTCAGTTGCTTTATACAGCAAGACAGGAGACAGAGGAGGGTGCCAGTGAGTCAGATGCCTCAGGTCAGTGGAGTCACCTCCAGCACATCAGTGCAGCTTCCTAAATCCTCTGTGATGACACAGATTTACAACAGAAGGACATCTGAGAGCAATTATTAGCACAGAAATTAATGTTTTTGTAGTCTTATATTTTCTGTATATGGATTTATGATATATAAGCTGCAATTTTATAAACTATTATAAAACTACACAATATTTGATTTCTTTCATTTCTGTGAGATTATAATGGCAATTAACTAATTTCCTAAAATCACAGGACATTTGAGTCAAGTGAGGTATCTTGAATCAAGTTCTAGTTGAAGGGTTTTATTTATCAAGCAAATTGAACAAAAAGATAATAAACACAGTAAGACTTTTATGGTCCTGTTATTGTGTTTTAACCTGACAGGCAGTTTAAACACTACACAGCCATTCACTCACTCACCCCACAGTGGGATATGGGACAGAATCAGGAAAAAATGTGTAAAACATGTGGGTTGAGAAAAAGACAGTTTAACAGGACAGAAAATGAAGGTAGAAGAAGAGGAAGAAGAGGAAGAAACGAGTGATGCACCATGCAATTGCTCACAACACGACAACTGATGCCCAGTCAGTTCCCAAGTAGCAACTCTCAGCCAACTTTCCCTCCAGTTTATATGATGAGCATGGCTTCACATAGTATGGAATATCCCTTGGGTTAGCTGGAGTCGGCTGTGCTATGTCACCTCCCAACTCCTTGTGCATTCCCAACCTACTCACTCATGGCGTGCAGCAAGGAGCTAAAGAGTCCTTGGCTACATCTTAGAAAAAAAATGAAAACATCAATGTTTTATCATTATTCTCATTCACAGTCCAAAACACAGCACTATACCAGCTACTAGGAAGAAAATTAACTCTATACCAGCCAAACCCAGTACACTTGTTCTGTACAGTGTGTAACAGGACTGCTATGAACATAAAAATCACTCGAATCTGTCCCTTGATAACATACACTCAACACACTGGCATGTAAACAAATAAATCCATATGCATCCATCCATCCATCCATGGATGTATTAATTTTTTTCAAGATGTATGCAATCATTTATATATGGATAGATATTGGTTTATTACACATGCATATATACATAAATATACTTTATCCAATATGAAGCACTAACCTTAAAAAGCAGGAAAAATATGCAACTTCTGATCTCAAGCATAAATAAGCATTTGAAAATTTATAAAAAAACATACCATCAAGTAGAAAAAATGCAGCACATTTTTTAATTCTAAACTCAGAAATTAGTTGCAGAAAAGTAAATCAGTTCAAAGGGTAATGAGTGAAAGTCACTGAACTGATACAAAAGTTTATAAAAGAATTCCCACTGACTTAAAAACTGAAGACACAAGTACCATTTTTGAGAACAACAGACAATATCTAAATTGTAGGCTCTTTAGGAAATAAATATTTTACTGTTGATGGAATTTTGTCATAAATGAGGAGTTGGGATATATTAAAAAATGTTATACTATACTTGGTGATAATAAAACATGAAATATAGATGTTTACCTCTCATCTATGTAAATTCTGACCAAATCAGTACCTGGCCAATAAATAATAAATATTTATGGTAACAGAGTAAGGCATTCTTGGCCCATAGAATTCAACGATACTGGGTCTAACCTCTCCTTCAGGTCCCTATAGGCATTATCCAATTCTCCACAGAGCTGTGGAGAGTCTGGCAATTCTCTTTATAATAATATTCATTATAATAACCCAAATTGATGTGTTAGATAATAAATTACAATTAAGCTCAACATGGCTTTAGGCTGCATTGAAATATTTAAAATAACTGAAACAAAATTAATGAGGCCAGTGAAGATGCTAAATGTTATTAGACTAAAATGCCAATTATTTGTAAATACAATAGCCAAATAAGCTTCTTTAAACCCATTATTTCAGAGCATAAAGGCTGTTGTGTGAGATTAAATGTTCTATATACAGGGGTTTAAGAAACTATCACTAAAACCATTATGATACTTTAACTAGTGACAACAGTAAAAATGGCACTCCACAGAATGCAATCTCAGCTCTGTTTTCCTTTAATCCCACTCACTGCATCAGGCCTGTACTCTATGTAGAGAGGCTTAATACTTTATCTGAAGAAATCCCACTCAGTCTCCTTCACAAACAGATAATGACAGGAAACGTTCCTAACAGTATTAGTAATTCGCAAACATTGGTAAGTACTATGGGATTTTATTCCAACATCACTTTATGCTTCTGTGGTTCAGAACTTTAATGAATTAGATTGTATTTTAGTAGGAGGCTCTATGGTATAAGAACATCAACTAAATATCTACTTAATCTGTTTGTTTCCAAGCTTTATACAAGTTCTTTCCCTCAAACAAGCTGATCACATCATAAAGACAGATAAACATAACGAATCCATGTAAATAATATGGCTTTTCCTGGCTCCTTACCAACCTAAAAGCTAAATTTTAATTATTACTAGTGATGTCTTATTCTAATTAGGATCAGAGACACCAAATTTAAGGTCAGCATCAGTCTCAGAAGGTTTTATGTTGCTGTTTGTTTTATTCCTACTATCCATTATGTTTTTATTTCAAAACCTGCTCTGAAGCTGTATCTGCTTATGAGATGGCTGTGGATGTGTGTCATTATTAGCCTGAATTTCTCTGCAACTCACACCAAGCAAGTCTCTTCATTCTTACCTCCACTATGTAGCTATGTGCAATGAAAACTGCTACTTATGTTCAGCACGGCTAACCATACACTGCAAGTAATGGGGTAGGAATAGCTTCAGAGAGAAGAACCATCTAATACAACAGAACAGTTATGAATCGAGATATGAAAGGCAGAAAGGTACAATTTACAAAAAAAATTAAGAAAAGTAAATGGTTTTGCTTAACCTATTACTCTCTACAACTACTTGAAAGGTGGTTGTGTAGACATGGGTGTCAGTCTCTTCTCCCAGGCAACTAGGGATAGGACAAGGCAAGTCAGAGAGAAGAACCATCTAATACAACAGAACAGTTATGAATCGAGATATGAAAGGCAGAAAGGTACAATTTACAAAAAAAATTAAGAAAAGTAAATGGTTTTGCTTAACCTATTACTCTCTACAACTACTTGAAAGGTGGTTGTGTAGACATGGGTGTCAGTCTCTTCTCCCAGGCAACTAGGGATAGGACAAGGCAAGATGGCCTCAAGTTGTACCAGGAGAGGTTCAGGTTGGATATTAAGGGTCTTAACTGCTTAACCTATTACTCTCTACAACTACTTGAAAGGTGGTTGTGTAGACATGGGTGTCAGTCTCTTCTCCCAGGCAACTAGGGATAGGACAAGGCAAGATGGCCTCAAGTTGTACCAGGAGAGGTTCAGGTTGGATATTAAGGAAAATGTCTTAACTGAAAGACTAGTCAAGCTTTGTAACAGGGTGCCCAGAGAAGTGGGGAAGTCACCATCGCTGGAAGTGTTCAAAAATGCAGTGGATGTGGCACTTCACGATATGGTTCAATGGGCATGTAGGTGTTTGGTTGAAGGTTGGACTTGGTGATCTTGGAGGTCTTTTCAAACACTAATGATTCTATGATTCCATACCTCTATGCCAGCTGGTTTATATTGTGGAATGTTTCCCAAGAGTCACCTGACCAGCCATATGGAAAGTTCAAAAGTAGCACAGAAAAATAAGCCATGTAAGGTTTTATGATACAATCTGGTTCCCCAAGCAGTAGCCTAAATGTCTAGACAGTGTTGTCTGCCTCTGACTCTTTTCAACTATTATAAACATAATTACAACAAAAAGGAAATAGAAATACTTTTGACTGGCAAACTATCTCACTCTGTCAGGTGGTGAAGAGTCTGTGTTTAGGTGAGTATCCAATAAGCCCATGGAAAAGGTAGTTTCTGAGGTACCTCTTTATTATGATCATTAAATGCAAGTTAGAGAAAGATGATGTGAATACTCACAATTTTACCTTTTTGTTTTGGGTCCTGTATTGCATTCTGTATTCTCACATTTAGCTGATAGTAGTAATTTGTATCCTGTCTATTCATACATATAAAGCTTTACTGAGATATTCAGTAAAGTTGGTATTGGCCACCTCTATTGTCTTTTTCTGCAAGAAGAACAATGTTGATGTTTCACAAAAAATGATAGAAAATATGTTCTTCTCTGAAATTTACAATTACTGAAGGAGTCTTTGTTAAAACCAAATAAGATTTAAGACTGAGTTGCATATTGATGGCACATAAATTGCTTAGATAAAATAGTAGCCACATGAAAAATGTGTTATGAAGAAGGTGAAAACAGAGAAAGTTGCATTTGACCCATTTCAGTGATGAGGAAACAGCCAGCTGGCTGGAGTCAGAACACTTGAGGCAGTAAATCACAAAGCAGGACATATTGGCGGAGTCTGCCATATGAGTCTCGAAAAGGCAGGAGTACAACAATAAACCCAAATAAGGCATCAGAGTCATGCCAAGATACTAATTCTAGTTCAAAAGCTTATTGTTGTAACAGCAGCACCACAGCATAAGCTAATTAGCCACACAAAAGAAACATTTTAATTAAGAAATCATGGGTTTTACAGTTAGAATATGCTATATTTCCATTTGCTGATGCAACCTTAAATCAATCTGCTCATGCATACACATTATGAAAGCCTGAACCTCATACAGTTCACAGACAAATAAGGGTAAGGAATTACAATTTTCTTTGCACAGGTTGTTTTTTTTTTTTCCTGCAAAAACTGATTATTGATGTTCTCAGGTCACTCCTCCAGTCTACTATGCAGACATAAGCGTAAAGGATCTGTTCATCTGATTGTTCTGCAATTCCAAGAAATTTTGGTGATGCTGGGAAAGCTCTAAGTAGTCATTCACTTTGTGAACTTTGTAATCCAGTCTATGTATTCACTTGCAATGGGAAGACCATGGGACTGGGATTCATTTTATCTGTGTTTAGTCACAAAAAGTTCGGGTCTTAGTCTAAATCAGGTTTCTAATTTCATTCTATAAGAAATGGAGATGAGCAGTTGCAGATTCATTCAATCCTAAAATAGACAACTAAGATAAATGAAGGGCTGTCTGATAAATCCTGTCTCACTTAACTGGCTTCATGTCTGGCTTAGGCAAGACCTCTAACATTTAGATGGATAATATGACATGATTGATTCTACCTCAAAATACACAGATCTCACTTTTCTTCCATGTTCTACCATGTGTTTTTAAGGAAGCATTAAATGTCTAGATGAAAATAAATTACAGGCATTTTCATAAGGATAGTGCAATAGATGTGCTCATAAAACCATGCAGGAAAAGTAGGAAGTCTTGGTCCATTTGTCAGCAAGGGACATGGCTATTCCATTACAATAATTATTTGGTGTTGGGATTAAGACTGAATAATCATGTCTGCTGAACAGAATAAGTCATTAGTACTAATCAGTCAATGATCCTGATGTAAGCCTATTGTAGGTTCTCAGTGCTATAGAAGCACACATATGTAAAACTAAAATGTAAATGTATCAATGCATAATGAGTAAAAGTAAGATTTTTGCATATTACTTCTAACACAGGTAATTGGCAGCTCATTATTAGATAATTAGGAATAATGATAAACCATTTAACAAAAAACTCAGATTTCAGAGGGGGGAAAAAAGTGCCTAGCTGTGAATTTTGCTAAAATTTGCAATAGGTTTCCCAAGGTACAGAATTAAAGCATGCAGATTTAATCAGGTTACCCATACATTACCTCAGTCCTATGCCACTAAGCTGCTTCACAGGACACTGGGGTTGGCAGCTGTGGCACAGACACCACCCCTCAGGAGAGGCCAGCACAGCTATGGGGATAGCCTTGCAACATTCTGTCACACCCACGAAAGTTAATACATGCACTTGTTTTGACAACACTGCATCCAAGCACAGCAAATCTTAGATGCCTGATATATCTATACTGGCAATAGCCAAAGTGGTATTTTAGAAACCTTAGCATTCATATATTCATAAGACTATAAAATGATTTTGGGTTAGAAGGGACCTTAAAGATCATCTAGTTCCAACCCCCCTGCCATTTGCAGGAACACCTCCCACCCATACAAATGATGTTTTTTCATTTACTAATACAAGAATAACATATTTTAAACTTAGTATTTTTGAAGACTACAGTACGAAAACATTTGTAGACATGGATCTCCAAGCAAAGGTTCCCTTACCCTCTCCAGTGCACTGATGAGTGGGATGACATTGTCCCCTGCCAGTGGGGCTGATAATGGAGTAGCTGCAACTCCCATTTGACATGGAGCAGATGCAAAAGCCACTTCTACCCTGTGCTATGATGCATATAGTGGGATTTATCTCACTTTGCTTTTGATGTCCTTAGAGAAGACACCTGCATTTGGGACAATCACTTGAGCCTCCATCACTGGCACTGGCAAGAAACAGGCATTTTCAGAGCTTAACTACCTAATCTTTATATAGACATTTCTCACCTTGTGCTTATACAAATCTGTTCCCACTTTTATTTGGAATCTCTTTACCACGTTTCCCAATCTGGAAAAGCAGCTGCATATCCTGCAAGCCAGCAGACACAAATAGATGTGGACTGACAAAAAGTTGCTACTGTCTTACATTTATTCATTTCTTTCCCCAGGGAAAAAGCATAAAGAAAGTGTTGGTTTTGTTATCCTCAGGAACACTGTCAGTTATTCTGAATCCATTAATTCAGTAACTAACTATGATCTCATATAAGGAACTTTTATAGTTTTTGTGACAGCTTCCTCAGCAAAAGTAACTGTCATTACCAAAAACATTTTAAAAGACTTGAAATAGAACTTGATATTGATTTCCTGTCCTTTTACTGGTTGTTTCATTAACATTTTAGTTCTTTCATGCACTAAATCTAGTCTTGTGCCTTAAAGCAGTGATGTTATCTTGCCAAAGGAATTGTTGTTTACACCTTTTTCCTTGCTCTTTTGCAAGTGTGCAAGGAAAAGTTATGAATAACTTGCAAATAAAATGTTTACTCAGCAGTAAGGCCTGGTTCATTTAGTGGGGTTTTTTCTGCTTTAGATAATTCTCCAATGTAAGAATTCCTGGAGGTTGTTTTTTATGGCTGCATAAACTTTTAAACAGATGCATTTGCTGCTTGACTGCTTTGGTGGGTTTTGGGTTTTTTGTTGTTTGAGCTTTTTTCTGATGCTTTGGGATACATATGTCTAATTGATATTTTATGCTTTTCACATAGACTTGTCAGTGCTGGATGTAAGATGTCCTTGTTTCCAGGAGTGGTTAACTCACTGCAGGGCCCTGAGGATCCCAAGTTTGCCTGACCTTGTAAGTACTTATGCATCTCTGGAGCCTGCCTATTTTATGTAAGATACGGAAAGTAATTGTTCTCTTTTGATATTTTCCCCACACCATAAAATATACACACCCATCATTTTCTGTCTGTAAGAGGATTATTTATTGTTAATGGCCTAATCGTCCTCCTCTTCATTACTATCATGGTAGCTGGAGGGTTTCCTGAAATGTCTGTGCAAAACCAGTTTAAAGCTGGAAGACAAGAGAAAAATTCTCACCCTGAATATTTGTCAGTCTTCTAAGAAAAAGCAGGGAAGAAACTGGAGGGAACACAAGGCCTGAGGCATGTTTCGACTGCAGATCCAATGAAACACAGAGAGACGTGAGCTTGCTTTAAACAAGTGGTCTGAGACACCAGAGCAGTCTGGCCACAGGCACCTGGAGTAGATCACAGGCTAATTTTATCTATTGAGAAGAAAATTAAATTAGCCCATGTGTTGTTCACTGCTTGCTTGGCTCGACTGTTTCCGGTACATGAGCTGGGGACAGGTATAATGTGTAGTATTACAACACTGACCAGTCTTACCGCCAATGAAAAATCACATCTTCCCAGCACAACCAGAACAAAACCTCACGCTGCACCTAGGAGCGCATGATGCACCCAGGAGAAAACCAGGCAGCTTTTGTCAATCTTTAGTGCTGCATTTTTAAAAAATTAGTTAAAAGAGCCTTTGAGAAGCCCTGCTAACAAGTTTTGTGTGTTTAAATAGTACAGCTCTGATTAGCTGTTCTCTCTCAGAAAGTAGCTCCTACATTACGAATATACAGGCATAAAAATATACCTCTTTCGCACTTCGTCTTTCAAGGGAATTTTCTGAGAATAAATGACTGTCCTAAAGGATTCATAAATTTTAAGACTGAAAAGACCATTAAACCATGACATCTAAATGTCAGTTTCACCCAGTAAACTTGTACTAGCCCCATTAATTGCATTTAACAAAACCATTATACCATAAAGGAAAGGCCCTCACTTTTGATTCAAAACCAGTGAGACACAGAGAATTTACCACTTATTTCAATGGTATTTTTTACCACCCTATGACAGCCAATTGCAAATATTTGCAACTAAATTTCAATTCTACTTCAGCATCATCTTCTCTCTGTTCTTGCCTTTTATACCTCTTGAGTACATTGCATTACCAATCAAACAAAACTTCAGTGTGATGACTGTAAGTAACTTTCCTGCTCCTAGTTTCAAAACCACAGTAAAAAGTGGACAGAAATGCTGATATGTTCCATTTTAATACTGAAAGTTATTACTACTTGTTGGGATTTTTTTCCCCAAGTTGTTCAAAATTTCTCCTTTGTAATTCCACCCTTAAGAAAACAAAATCTGATGATATTAGAGGGTTCTATAGAAAAGACACACAGGGAAGACTTCTAATGGGATTTCTGAAGTATTACTAGCAGAACCAGTGGGATGTCTTTCTTATCTTTCTGTACTCTCTATCATGTCCTACCATTCAGGTTTAGGGAGAAAAATTGCTTTAAAATAACCTCATTTACTTATGTAAAGTCAGTAGCCTATATTCTAAGAATATTATCATGTTTCCTCATTGATTATTCAGAGCATTCATGAATAGAGCCCAGAGTCTACTTTTGAGAACGCGTCCCGTGTTTCATTTTCTACCACAGATGGTACTTGCTAAAGAGTCTTTATCTAGATACATGAGACAACACTGATTTGTGTTATCTATATTTTGGAAGGATGGACAATGAGAGGATTAAGCAACTTGTCCACTTCACACTGAGGCAGATCATATCTCTTTTTTTAAGTATTCTCCTGACCCATTTCTGTGGCATTTGAGCACTTCACAATCTTTAGCTATGTTTGTGTATCTACCCAATTCATGTGCTTGGTGGAGATGTACAACTGTCCTCATTTTTACAGAGAGGGAGAGACCAAAAGCGAGCAAGTCAAAGTCAGGACCAGATGGTTGAACAAGTAGCCACTTTTTGAGATGCGAATTTTTGTAATGTTTCTATAGTGACTTTTAGAAAGCCATGTTGCCAAGCTGCTCCAGGGTATTAGCTATTACTGTATGTAATATCCTTCACAAGAGTGGAACAAATATCCTTTTAATTTGCTTTGCATTACACCCACTGATAAAAGCTGGCACCAATATAACAAATACTCTTCACTTTCTTCATTTGTAGCTAAATGCATAAATCTTGGTAACTATAAATGTATTTCAAGGTCGGAGTTACTACAATAACCCATTCATTTTGTTTTCCTTTCACTAAATCCATTATCTGAACAAATCATTAGGTGACCTTTTTAGTTACAGCAATTCAATAAAACTTACATTAGATGGAGTTTCAGGAACATTAGTCTAATGTGCTTTAAAAGATCACCTTCTCTGAGCAATATAATAAGTTTGTGTGAAAAGCATAAAGCATGTAATATGTAATAAAATCCAGCCTTTAATGAACCATCTAGAAAAACTGACTTGTGCTATAATTCAACAGAAAACCTTCCTTAGTTAATGGATAAGTAACCAGCAGTAACCACTGGATGTTACTTTTGACTATAGATTCAGCTTGTTTTTCCTTTTAACATGAATGCTAAGATTTATATTGCTAGAGAAGTTACAGTTTAAATGACCTTGGTTACAGCAGTAATATGCTATGAAAAGCCATACTTACAGCTAATTAGTACCAATTGCACTAAGATACTGTTTAATTTTCCACAGTGGTAGTCAGTCAGGATTGTAAATTTAGTAAACTGGCTAGGTGTTTGATGGATGTTGATTTTCTTCAGCAGATCCAAGACTAAAAAATACCTCGAGGCCAGGCAGATAAACAACAAATAAACCACAGCTCCAGCTATCAAGAAGGAAATTTGTTTCAGGGAAGATTGTACAGGTTCACTAAAACTCATGATTATATATAAGGCATTAATATGATTCTCTTTGCAACTAAAACAGGAATAGTAACTTAAAAAAACCAACTCAAATTCTCTACATCATGAGCTTGCAGACTGCTGTTAAGAAGAGAACTAGTTTAACTTTCATTTCTAATCAGTTTAGGGAGGTCTGTATGCTGAAAGAGAAGCAATAATAACTTTCCACCAGTTCAGCATCAGCAATCAGTCATTTCCCCTGCAGATGTATGCACACAGGGACATGAGCCAATTTGAGTAAAGGTCAGGACACATCAAAATATTGATCTAAATAAGTTCCTTTTGCTACTAGGGTTTATTGAGCAGACTCAGATTTCTTCACTCCATGGGCATTTCATTTAGCTCCACATTTTTCCAAGTTCTTGTATGTCTGTCACCCACTGAACCAACTGGACACCAATAAACTTTTCAGGATCTTCTCTTAATTGCTCATCCACAGAAAAAGAAGGACAGCAGTAATTACTGCCTTCTCCCAATCACTACCTCTACTACCAATTTGAGATAGAAGCAATGAAAACATCCACAGAATTATAGGATATGTTAGGGAATTGTTTTATAATTTAGAAATTCGATGTCCCATCTCTGATTGTATTCAAAGCCTGGTTGGATAGGGGTTTGAGCAACTTGGTCTAGTGGAAAGTGTCCCTGGCCATGGCTGGAGGGTTGGAACTAGATGATTTTTAACATCCATTCAAACTCAAATCATTCTAGGATTATGTAATTCTATGAAACAAAAACATTTTAATTGAAATATTACAATTAATTTCATATTACAATTCAACAACAGATAGCTGACATGTACAGAAATGGTCCAAATACAACAACTAAATAATCACTTTATTTTTCAGGTTAGTTTTGATAGTAGTATTACTAACTCACACAATAAATTTAGGGGTACTATGAGGTCATATTGCTTCCAACAAGAGATACATTTTTTTTGGTTCTGTGGTGAAGCCAATTACATAATTCGTGTCATCTCCCATAAGCCACTTTCAAATTACCAGAGTGCATTTAGACAACAATGTCATATCCCTTTGATTACCCTATCAATAACTTCACAGCACTTCTCCGCTAAACTTTTGTGTAACATATTTATTTGAAATCTTTAGAATGAGAAGAATGTGAGTTCTTAAGCTTGGACTTGATAAGCAAAATCAAAAAGATCACCTAGTTTATTTTCCTATCTCTTTCAGTAGGCAGTAGCAATTAATTAAAATAAAATTCAAGAAAAGATATAAGGAATGCTCTGTTTACAGTTAGAGATCTAGCTCAAGATCTTTTATTGCCCTAAGCAAACTTTGATGCATGGCTTCTCAGATACCCCTCCGTGTAATTTTCTTCCTTCTAGATACTCTGCTTTTCTTGTAGCTTTATTTGTTATTATCATGCAAATTATCGAGGTATGTTAAATGATCTGTTAGTTCTACCTTGTTCTGTGTAATTTAGGAGATTTCAAAAGTTGGTTACTACAGAACTGCTTAAAATATGCTATGTTGCATGTTGCTAAAGATCAGCCAGTGATCTATGGTTATTTTTCTTAAGTGAAGAATTAACATTCCACATATGTAATCCTAAAAACATTTGCTTTATCAGCTGCTTTGTATAATTTTCCCAGATCACAGACAACTCAGCATAAGATTAATTTGCAATGTCATATTATCTAAGATAACTTTTTTCATTAATGGCTGAAATGTTACTATATGTTCATATCTATC
The DNA here is from genome assembly GCF_000695815.1 of Acanthisitta chloris. NCBI lineage: Eukaryota > Metazoa > Chordata > Aves > Passeriformes > Acanthisittidae > Acanthisitta > Acanthisitta chloris. Next base: position 20,720 of record NW_008688478.1, on the reverse strand, counting down.
CCTTTTAAGTCATTAGAGAATTAATACATCATAGTCAAAAATATATATTCCTATTTTCTCCTTGTTCCTAATAATACCAGCTTCAATTATAAAAATAATGGTCTCCTTTAACTGTTTTTAAGTCGGCCATTTTTGCCTTCCTAGGTAAGTTCTTTGAGACTGTCAGTTTTTCAGGAAACAATAATAAAAAGTTGCACCATTTTAATTGTATTTATTCCCCCTAGGCAACTAGGCAGTTAATTGTTTGAATTACTGTT
>NW_008688478.1:10797-20444 GCF_000695815.1 Acanthisitta chloris | reverse complement strand
TGCCTGCATTGCCAATGACTTCCATGGGAGCAGTACTGAGTTCATAATTGGTTCTTTAATAGCAAAATTCACTCACAAGGCTTGTAAGCTTTATAAATTTCACTTAAATTTTTAAGAGTGTTTAGTGGGTCTTGTGTATTATATAGTTTTTGAGGTAGTCTTCCAAATATCCCGCACACAAATCATATTTGACAGGATTCAAAAAATTATTTTATGCTTGTTTTCATGGGATAGATATTCTGCCGTATTTTGGAAAGCTTGGAAGCACACCAAGCTAATAAACACTGCAATGTGTTGGGCATTGGTGATGCTTACTGGTTAATGCTTTTTTTTTCACAGAGACAGACTGCCATATCTCATGTTCTTTTGTACTTTGATATCTGAGAATTTCTGAGGTGGTTGCCATGTGTCAATAATTCAGTGCTAATTTTGCATTTTTTAATATTAATACATAGTACTTTCAAAAAAATTTATTTTATTTGTAGTATCTTCTCCCACATTTTGTCAGCAAACTGATCCTGTCTTCCTAGGAAGCATTAAAAAAATCTTTACTGTTATAATTGAATAATTATTCAGATAGCTGCAGTGGTATTTGTACATTTATGCTTTGCCTTAACTTGTCCTCAGGACTGACCTGCTGTTCGACTTAGGAACCACAAGTGCTTTTGGGCATAGGTCAACCATTTGGCATTTCTTCATTGAGTTCCTTGTAGGAGCTGATTGGAAATTCTTTACTACTGATCATCTAAACTAATGTTTTGCAATTGTATTTTTATCATTTTTGGATTAATATTTTTTCATCAGAGGTTTTCCCTTGGTACACTGGAATTGCTTTAAAAAGGAAAACCAGAGAATAATATTGTAGTTTCTCAATAATCCAGTAATTTTGCACCAATAATAAACAGACTAAAAAAAAATCTTATATTCCCTGATACAAAGTTGACTCAGTGGATTTCTGCTATCCTAGGCAAGTATTGTGAACAAAAGGTTACTAGCAAGGTATTTTTCTTTTTGCTTTTTCCAGAAACAACAGCAATGGAGAAGGTCTAAAATAGTTCACACTGGAAAATCAAAAGACTCCCAATATTTCAAAGATGAGGCAAAAAATTATATATCCACTTATAGTTCAATTGCAATAACACCAGAGCTTGACTGAAATAAATTAGGATTAGTACAGTTTGAATTATTAATAGCCGTTATCAATTTAGCAATTAATTTTAAAATCTGTATCTTTTAAAAATATACTTGAAGGAAAAATCCAGATATTTACTTTCAACTGCAACCAAACTCCAAAGGAAGAACCACAGTATCTGTCCAATATGAACGCAAGATGCTAAAAATTTCTAAAATACTTTTCCTCAGACCTCATTTTTTGTCATTGGAATAAATTAGACACACATATTTTTGAGAATGAATTGACAATTTAAGTCCTACAAATAGCTGCATATATGTAACAGAGATGCCAAGGGGAAAGCAGTGCTACAATCCTCAAAGACTTTGCAATTGTTGATCGAAAACACAAAACACTTGGCAACTTAAAATGATGAAGCTGTGTTTACTAATTTTCTAGCTGAGAGGTTAAATAGGAAAGAATCAACTCCAAAACATATGTGAGCAGTCTGGCTTACCTACTTTTGTAAGTCCCCAAACAGCTGGTGTGGAGAAAACCTACTGTTGTGTGTGGCTGAGCCACTGATGGGGATTGAGGAGAAACAAAGCCAGTAATAGTTTTCAAAGATCTCTCATGTAACTGTGTGAAACAGCTCTTCAGAAAAAATTTCTATATGATCTGGCCTTTTACTGGCATGAAGAAAGATTAAGGTTTTTAACAGACACCATGAGACTATCTATATAGGCTGATGAAAATAGATTTCTGAAGTCCATGCTAATAAGTGAATAGACTTCAGAGGGGTTGAGGAGACCCTCTTTTCTGGACCAGAAAAAAAGAGAAAAGCCTGGTATAATTGGCAGAGAAAAAAAGAAGCATAAAGAGGTACTTGTGATGTATATGTAGAGAGAATACATATGATTTACAACTCAGATGACAAACAAGAGGAGCTGGGATTTGTTATATGTTTCAATTGTTTATTTAAAGACAAGCACAAGGAAGAAACAGGAGGCACCACAGTATTGTGACAGTCACTTGACTGAGCTGGCCAGGGTCAAACCAGAATTAAGGACAATACCTTTCTATCTAGAGTTATGGGGGACTACTTTAGATAAAAAAAAGATCTTAACACATGCCAGTCTAATTCATGAGAAGACATCCACCAAAGATCACGGCAGGGAAGGCCAGACCCCAAATGTTTTGAGCCATCTGTGCTGTCTTACACAGTCATAATTAAGACAAATACTGACATGTTTTATACACTGAGACCAATATCTGAGCCACTGGAGGATAAATGGTGGGTTTGAGGGTTTTTTGGGTTTGGATTTTTGGGTGTTTTATTGTTAGATTTGCTGTTTCATTAACACATTAACAAAACCCCAAAACAATAAAAAAACACCGACCCAGCTGCAAAATAACAATTTCACTTCTGTGAGCTCCATTTCAGGCCCTCTGGCTAAAGTTATACCCCCTACATCAAAAGTTCAACTCCTTCAATTTATTTCCCAGCTAAGCTCTCGATGCATCCAGTAGCATGCAGCAATGAAAATATTTTTTTATGCAACACTCCATTAGATTAAACAGCCTCCTTCTTTACGTTTGCCAAATGTTATGTTCTTCCTTCTTGCTTCCCTTCCTTCCCTTCTGTTTTTCTCTCTAGGTGCTGCTCATACCTTCCTGTCTCAGTTTGCTGTCCATGCATGATTTGATGCTCACAATTCTTATGATTCTGTTCATCTTTTAGACCATTCTAAAACAATAGCTATCGGCAAATAATTGTTGTCCAGAGAAGTTATGAAGTTGTGGCTGCCTCATCTCTGAAAGTGTTCAAGGCTTTGAACAACCTGGTCTAGTGAAAGGTATCTCTGTCCATGGCAGGGGGATAGGGTCTAGATGATCTTTAAAGTCCTTTGCAACCCAAACCACTCTGTGATTCTATGAATTAGTCCAAGATCACTGTAATTTCCTCAGAGTAGGCATATATGTCCAGAGTCTGATGATTACACCTTCTCTATCTTCTGAGGTTTCAGAAAACAGAATTAAACAAGAAATATCAGAGGCAAGAGGTTTAGAGAATAGTTTTCCCACTCCAAACATAGTTCATAGATTTGCGCTTCATTTATCCCTATTAGAGAACTAGCTGTTCTCATGTTCACTTGCACAAATATAAATTTCTAAGACGTCAGGACAAGACATTTTGATTATTACTGTCAGCACATAAGTGTTTATTTCTTAGCTTATAGCAGTATTTCCACTCCTGAATTTAACACTGATGGCAAAAGTAGACAAAAAGCCTTTAATTTACGACTTCAAGAGTGCGGTTTGAACAAGGTGTATCTGAATTGGTAGAATAAGAGATTTGTTTAGACTGGTAGGAAAATATGATGGTAACTATTCCTACCTTTGCCCAAAATTGAGCTACTTTCAACATTAGATGCAGTTGCTCAAGGCTTTTTCCACTTCAGTTCTGAAATATGTTCACAGCCAGAGATGCACAACCTCTGTGGGCAATCCTTCCTTTCTTTTTCCCTCACTGTGATTTGTGTGTATTGCTTCTTATCCTTTCACTGTGCCTCCCTCCGAGCCTCACTGTTTTCTCTCTGACCCTTCACTAGGTATTTGAAGACAGTGATAAAGCTTTACCATCTGTTTTTCAGATTGGACAAACCTGGTTCCCCCAGCCACTTCTTGTATATCATGTATGCCAGCCCTGCAGCCAACTGACTTGCACCAGTTTGTCAATCTCCCTCTTATGTTGGGAAGCTTCAACAAGGACAGTACTCTAGATGCAGCCTCACAAGTTTCAAAGAGGAAAATAATAAACATGGGTTTAAATAATAAAGTCCTGCAACCAGGTGGCTTGTTAAAACAGACCACTATGGAGTTAGCTTTCATGACCAAGAGCCCAATGTGACTTGTATTAAATTTGTTGCAGACCAGAATTCCCAGGATCTTTTAATGGAGCTGCATTTTACCAGTTGTTTCCCAGTCTGCATTGTTGTATGGGGTTAACTCCATCCCAGCTTCAGAACTACATGTTCACTTGCGTTAAATTTCACAACTTCCAGTCAGCCTGTTGCTGAAGCTTGTTAAGATCCCTCTGAAGATTTGCCCTGCTCTCCCATGTATTAACTATTCCCCTCAATTTGATGTTGTCTATCAGTTTGCTGAGATGGGTTTCTATCCCATGGCCTAGGTCGCTGGTGGTCAGTGACCCACCAGTATCAGCCCCTGAGGACAGCCATTGTAAGTGGCCACCAGAAAGGTTTTCAATCCCTCTATCCAACCTGCTCCTCATCACTTGCTCATTTGCTCATCAGGAAGTGGCTCTGAATTGCTACAACTGGGATTTTGACTGTCACTATGTTGATCTTTCTTGCTTTATGTCTGGATTGCTGTTTACCTGGATCATAATTCTGGCTTTTAGATTGAGTTTTAAATTCATGATACATATTTAAATATCTGTATCTATATGCAAGGTAGAAAAAGATAAGCTACCATTTAACAAATTGGCTCCAGAATATAAATCAGTGAAGAAACATTACTTTGCATTTTCCTCTTTTCCACTCCCCAATGCTAATGCATTATCCCTAAGAATTTCCAGTAGTTTCTTTGCAGCAGTAACAATGCCTTTTTTACCTGTTTCATAATGTTTACTTGATGGTTTTTTCATTAGGTTGTCTCATCTAGAACACAGCATGCGTACTGCTTGTTTTAATTAAAGATAACTGCAGTACAATACATTTTCTATTTGATCCAATCTGGTAACAATCAATGAGATCAAACCCACAGCTGAGTACCTGGTGTGACAACACTTTGTGGCAGCACACCTGTCCCCAAAAGTAAGGGTCTGAGACAGAGGGAGGAACAGCTTAAGTGTGCAAAGAAAAATTATGGGACTGAATAAATGAGGTCAAGCTAGACCATCAAACATTTTTAGAAAGCTTGACACAAACAGTGAGGTATTAATATTTTAATTCAAAATTTGCTGCATGGCAGAAATAACTTATTCAAAGACATAAAGGTTTACTTTTCCCTTTTCTCCTCCACTGAGAGAGATTCAAGGTTCATTTCTTGAACTGTAGTGTGAAGGACATTAAACTATCAGTCAAAACTAACAGCCCATACACTGAAAGTTTCATTTTGCAAAAGAATGGATATTACATGAGGTAAGAAATGTCTTTGAATGCTCTTTTACAGATGTCCATACAAAATGTCAGTGTCCACAAAGTGATTTACAAAGCTGCTGACTGAAAAAGAACCTAAAACACAGAAAATAAAACCCCACAAAGTTTGCCTTTTATTGGTCTGCATCTTATTTGTGTGCCCCTGCACCTCCCTCCATAGAAATCAGTGATGCCGACCCACCTTGATCAGTATCCCATATAGGCAAATCAAGAGATGGAGAGTCTGATTTACACATTAAATCAGAAGGTAGTATTTTCAGCCTAAAATGGGGCTGTTGTCTGTTGCATAAACTTAGGTTAAATCACAATTTTCACTGCAGTCAGTGATAAAATTCCTGTCTTCAACAACAGGTTCCCATGTTAAAGAGAGCTTTCCCTCACAGTAGCAGGGCACCATACTACTCCATAATAATTTCCTTTCTGCCTTTGAGTAGAAATCTTGAAACAACCTGGTACAAGTAAAAATATAAATATTTTGCTCAGGAAAAAACCAACATACAACAAAAAGAAAACAGAAGCCTTCAACACCTGTTCGTTGTCCAAGTCTCAATTCACAAACTGTTGGCAGAGATGGAATAATGAACAGCTGAATAATCTATGGAATGGAGGTATACGCATGATCCTAAAGGAACACAGTATTTTGTGAGTTGATCATGTCAGACAATCTTAGTCAATCCTTATCAACACACTTCTGACCTGAATTCTTATTTTTATTTTTATCTAGACAGCAATAATTTTTCTAAGAATTTGCTTGTTCACTAAATGATCCTGTTGCAACAGTGAAGTCAGCATTTTGAGTGCACCTGTGGCTGCCTTCTACCTGACCCCATTTTGATTTAATTTGCTAATATCATGCTCTTCTCTAGATAAGTCTACAAGGGTTACTACTTTAAATGCCACCTGCTGCATTGCTGGGAGTGAAGTTTCTACCCATGAATTGCTCATTAGTATCTATAGAACCTTCCTCTGCACTCTTGGGTTGCACAGTAAAGAAAAACATTCTTCTAGGGCAGTTGGAGGAGAAAGCCCCCAAATCTATGACTAAGCAGGGTGTAAAAGCAGGAGACTTCAGTCTGAAAGGCTGTCATGAACATTGTTGCTATAAAACTTACTACAAATTATCACTTCCATATTAAATTTCAGTACAAAACAACTGGGAAAAAAGTTGGTCCTTAGATACATGAAAAGAGGACTGACGTGGAAAACTTAGGAATTTAAATTTTGCCCCAGAAAAGCAAGTTTAGGACTACTACAAGAATACTGAATTGAGGGCCAGCATCATCCCTGGAAGATGTATGCATCAGTGATACAGAGAAGTCAAAGGAGAGCCACAAAAAGTGACTTGAGGATTGGAAAACAGACATTTAGAAAATGAAATTTCAGGAGTTTGTCTTATTAAGGTAGGAAATGAATCAGGCATTCATAATGTTAATGTTAAAAAAGATGTCTGATAATAGTGACAAGTATTTCAGTCTTGCAAACAGAACTCTAACAAGGGTCAATAGCTAAAATATGCAATTATTTCCTAGCAGTTAAAATACTTAGAATAGGTTATCAGGAAAAAGATGGCCTTGGCTTTTCCTGGAATTATTAAAGTTGAGTGAATTATGTTCCTAAGAGGAATTTGGAAAGTATAGAAAGAGGAATAAAATATACGGCCTGTGTAAATGAAAGCTGGACGATATCTTGGCCAAAAGTCATACCTGATCTTGAATATATGACACATAAGAGTCTTGTGCATTTGTTGCACATCATCTCTTTTGTTCCAGTTTTTTACAAGATGTAGGCAAATATTCAGCTCATTTGTTGCACATCATCTCTTTTGTTCCAATTTTTTACAAGATGTAGGCAAACATTCAGTTCCCAGTGGATAGACATGGTTTAGTCAGCCCCTAGTTATTGTACTCTGTGTATTTGGACTTAGAATAAGTTGAATGTGGATTACATCTGAGCCTTCAAATTAATAAATATCTGAGCTTTAGATGAGTATTTCATCAAGGGACTATATTCCAAACATATTTAAGTGTCTGGAATTAGTCTGAAGGTAACATGAGAAAATTCAGAGATAGTCAGGCTCTTGTCTCATATAGTGCCATTGACAGGGATAGGATGATGTTTCAGTTTGAGCTATTAACCAGTCTGGGACAAGGGAAAATCAATAAGAGATGAAAAGAAACCTCAATGGCAAATTGTAAGGGACCTTTTAGAAATTTTTGTTTCAACATTGCCTGGCTTTGATGGCTTGCTGTGTGGCAAAGGCCTGGTTGTCTGCCTCAAAGCTTGCTGGGCTACAGGATGCCTCTGGGCTTGGAAATATCCGATGGCTTGCTGTGTGGCAAAGGCCTGGGTTGTCTGCCTCAAAGCTTACTGGGCTACAGGATGCCTCTGGCCTTGGAAATATCTGGCTGAGATAATGGACTGCCATTGACCACCAGAATTCCACCAAAATTCTCCAGCTGCCAAGATAAATATCTATCTGCACCTGAATCACAGCTTTATCTCAGGACACTTGTGAGTTTCCTACTCTGGAAACTGAAATGTGCTGACCTCACAACTCAAGGGGATCTGACCAATCACCACCCTGGCAGAACCCTATTAAAAAAAGAGACCAGCATCCAAAGTGTGTGTATGTACACCCATCACTGAAGAAAAGACGACTATGGATCATCAGAATGCCGCTGGATCCATGGTGGTGACCATCACTGTTTTTACATCTCAAATCTTGCTTAATTCCCCCTTTCCTGTTTCTAGCTCTCCTATTGCCCCTTCTCTCCCCTTTGTGTGAACAATAATAAAGTATCGCTTGCTGGTAGTATTTTGACCTTATTTGTGTCTTAATTCACATTCAAACTCTCCTGTGTCTTACAGGAGTGGGACACAAATACATAAGGATCTCTCATTTTCATCAGAAACAAATTCAAAACAATAAAAAAAAAAGCCATTTGTGTATGGGTGAAACTGGTAATAAAGTTCCCTGATCTAAGATATGAAATAAAAAAGCTCTCTGCAGTCTGACTGTTGATCAAACAAAGGTGGTGGTGCAACATTGATGTTTGGACTTGATAATCTAAAAGGTCTTTAACAATCTCAGTGATTCTATAATTCTATGAAATATAGCAGAAAATGTTGGTCTTCTCAAATGTTATCATTATTTCCCCCTCCTATATTTTTCAGTCAGTTATTACCCCTGAGGGTTTTCCTAAGGCATATTCATATGACCATTCTGTATACCACACAGGATGTCAACAAGCCATAGGGTTCATCAGTGTCTGACAGACATAGATTAATGCTTCTGCTGCCAAACTGCAAGCATGGGTTCATTCAAGTACCATTCAATCCACTGTGGTCAAATCCAGCTATTACCAACTACCTTCAACAGTGCTGGAAACTACAGAGTTTTTGTGTTTTCCAGCATTGCAATTTGGCTAAAAAGACTAAGTTATTAAAGTCCTTCAGCCAAAGAAGCATCAAACTGTTTATCCAGTTGAATATAGAAAAAAGGTCTATGTGTGCCTTGATATACAATAAATTGCATTGATTTAAGGAGCAAAAGCTAGCAATTAACACTACTAAACATTAGCACAGGGGTGATGAATAATCTGACTGCAGTTCTAAGGGGAATTTCTCCATTTAGAAAAAAAATTATTCACACCAGAATTTGGCAGGACATTAGAGTTAATCACCACTATTCTTCATATAATCTTTAATGATCACAAACAGTCAGGACCTCCAATTTACATCTCATTTACAAGATGGCATTTTTTAGCAGCATGGGACTTCCTAACATGCTCTCAACTACTAAATGATTAAAGACTTATTCTTGAAGTACCTAGATTTTCTCAATCTAACCTTACTTACAGCTGCTGAAAATACAACATGAAGACATTTGGCCTGTACTTACATAAAAACAGCAATGTGTTTACACTTCATGAGTTTTTTCCTTCAAGAGGTGAAAATTAAACATTATGAGAGAGAACAACATCCTCTGCTTTTCTTCTAGCAAAATATGACAAAACCACTATGCTGGTCTCTGTCAATGAAGCACTCTCCAAAGAAGCAGATGAACAGACCATATGTACACAGCTTGTCAGATACCTTGCTGCTTCAATAACTTTTATTGCAGTAAATGTTGTTTAATGCTGGTATAATTTGTTGCTCAAATCAAGCAATTTTTTCCCCTTTAATGTCATTACAATAATGCCTGCTCTTTTCCTGAAAGACTCAGGACTTCTACCCACAGAGCAGCTTGGAGGTGAATCTGACTTTACAAACCTGAAAGAAAGCAGAAGGCAAGGGACATCTGAGCATGGGGTCACTGCGAAAAGTCACAAAAGCCTAGACAGATGCAAGCC
>NW_008688478.1:5808-10780 GCF_000695815.1 Acanthisitta chloris | reverse complement strand
CAGGAATCAGCAACTGGCAACTGCTGGGATAGCAGTCCTATATTTACTTGGCATGTGAATCCCTTACACTGACAGCTTAATTTGATAAATGGTCACAAGTGGTTGAAATGCTATTTGCATCAACCATACTTTACACTAAAAGCAATGTATGTAGGAGACACACACACTTTGGAAATGTTACTTGCAATGCTATTTTTCTTGGGAAAGAATATACAAATAAAAGTAAAAATATATGTATTAGTGTGTGTGTATATATGCGCTCCCTGCCCCAATTTAAGCTCTTTCCAGATTTTCAAAGACCATCTTGCCATTACTGAAGTCTTCCATTTCAGCTCATGGCATGAGGATTTTTAAGAAGATTCTAGTCTGAGCAGTTATGTGATTTGATGACCAAGTAGGATTTCTTTTCTGGTTTGGACAACACACCTGACAGGCCTCAGGGCTCCGCCACTCCATAACATCCCTTAGAGCTTGCCTGTCACAGCAAAGAACCAGTGTTTGATGCAGACAAAGCTAGTGAAACTACCCCCCAAATTTAATGAATCCCTCAGTATGCTCATGGGAGCATTTTTTTCTCAGACTTTTTGCAGGTTGATACATCCCCTTATATCCTCTATCTGTCTTGATTGGAAGATCCTCTTTTGACCAAGATTATCCCATCAGAACCAAACCTAAGTCTTATACACGTTTACTAAATATATATTTTCTAATATACATATTTGCTAAATATATTAAACCTGTATCTTATACCTAATTATAGTTCAGTACAATGACCTTCCCTCTCTTTTCTCTCTGCTTCTGCAGAACAGGTAAATATGAACATGAGAGCTAGGGCACCAATTTGTTGAAAAGCTTCTCTCTCACACACTAGTGTAACAGCTCTCCCTTGACAGATTATTTGCACTAACTAGATACTTGCCTATAAGGCAAAAGGGAAATCTGAGTTTATCAGACAAGAAAACTTGACATAAGAAAAGACAAAAGGCAGGTGCTGAGAAGGAAGCATTTTCTGAGACAAAAACTGATGGGGGTAGCACTGAGAATCATGATGTAATTCCGCTGAATAGGCAGTTTTCATCTGTATTTGTAAGTTCAGAAAGATATTAAATGCTTTCATGGCAGAAAGAGCCATCAGTATCTGTTAAACATGATGGTCTGGAGACAGTTTCTAAAAAGTCCTGTTGTTCACTGTGAAATATACAATATAGGGATGAGAGATCATTTTAGTGCATGACTGTAAGTATTTGTATGCTCTCATTAGGAAGAAAAACTCACTCCGAAGTTGCAGTGCACTGACAATTTCTTTGATCTCCACTAAAGAGTTGACCTGCAAAGCACTGATATTGCTAAGGTGCTGTCTTGTCAAAGCAGTACTCTTGAACAATGTAAAAACACCACAGCTTCTCATATATAATCAGGGCCTTTATGTGCTATCAGAATGCAGAACAAATGAAATCTAATAAAATAGATAACACTGAATTAAACTATTGCTGTCACATGAATGAACACAGTCATACACACAAGCTCAAATAGTGCTGTTTGGTTCATTTGAGATCTCTCATATGAAATATTTTCCCTGCTGTTAACCAGATATATCTTTACTTTAGGGCTTTCCTGTGCACCAGATTAATGATATTAGAATGATAAATATGAATGTTATTTTAAAAGATTAATCTCTTCAACCTATAAAAGCCATGAACTTCAAAGCTAATACTGGCTTGCAATCTGTCACATACAGGTTTGCCCTTTCCCCATTCCCAAAAGAAAAGCATTGTCTCATATAATATGGGATTTATCTAGCTTTCTTAGAGTGTTTCCCTCTAAAAATAATGGTCATTCCTTGATACAGTGCTCATAGAAGATATCCTCTGTAGCTCTCTGATATGCTTAACATGTGCTTATTTTTTAAGCACACTGTCCTGTTTCATCACGCACTAACCTTCAGTAAATCAGAATAATTTACAATGTAAGTTCTGCTCTCAGAAACCTGCTGCTGTAACAGAAAACTTCAACGTGATGTGGCAAAATTCTGTTAACTGCAGTGAACAATGTGAATCGTCAAGTTTGAAATGAATGAGCCTTGCAATGCCTCAGGCACAACATTTTAATGGCTGAAGAATTTGACATTACATGCATTTTGAGTACCTATAATCCTATAGTTATCCTGACAGCAGAAAACCAGTGCCCAATAACAGTATCTACACAGAGGAAATTATTAAAGTACACTGCACCTATACAGAAAAGAAAGTAAGCTTCACAACTGGAGCTTATACATACCTGTAACATGGAATCAGTTTTTAGGTGACCCATTTATTCTGTATTTTCCTGCTAAGACCCTCAACAGTTTCTATATTTAAATATCTCAGCCCCTTGAAAAATGAGATCTCCATGAGGTTGGGTTTTCTTTCAGACATGTTGATTCCTGACAGGAACAGGTACACTGAGGACACTGGAGTTGGAGCTAGCATAAATGACAGCACCCTGACAGGAACAGGTACACTGAGGACATTGGAGTTAGCATAAATGACAGCAATATAAGGCAATTAATTTCCATGAAGAATGGACATCATTTGGTCTAAAGGACAACTGAGATATTTTCAGCAGTTTTGTAACCTATACAAAGCTCAGCTATTGCCTATTCAGGTGAATCGGTAAGAGGGAAGAAAGAGCAATTGCCCTTCAAGTTGCATAATCTGCCTCTTTTCCATTCTTCACAAAAATGTTCTTTATTGTGTGGGTTTGAAAGAGCTAAAGCAAAGCACATGGCAAGTCAAATGTCCATTTAGATTTGTTTTATCTCTCAAGAGAATGCTAACCCCCCCCCTAAATTGCTTAATTTTGTTTTATCTCTCAAGAGAATGCTAAAAACCCCCCTAAATTGCTTAACAGTATCTTAATACTTAATACAAATTAACACCTCAATATAGGCATTTAGTTTCCCAAATAAAATTATTCTATATTCTGCTTTCTTAAACAGAACTCAGCCAAGCAGACAATGCCAACACTAAAAAAGAGGGTATTCCCTGATGGTATAACAGGCATTTACATCCTATTCATTGCGTTTTACCATTGATTGCTGAAAGTCATCAGACATGGAAAAAATTATGACAATTAAGTGGAATCACAGAATCATTAAGGCTGGAAAAGACCTCTGAGATCATCGAGTCCAACCTATGACCCAACACCACCATGTCAACTACCTCCATTCAGGTAGTTGCAGACAGTGATAAGGTCACTCCTGAGCCTCCACTTCTCCAGGCTAAACACATCCAGCTCCCTCAGCCACTCCTCATCAGACTTACTCTACAGACCCTTCATCAGCTGCACTTCCCTTCTTTGAACATGTTTCAACACCTAAATGTCCTTCTTGAAGAGGCCCAGAACTAGACACAGTACTTGAAGTGTGGCCTCAAATATCAGATAAAGTGCAATTAATGCACAAGGCAAGAATTCCAGCATCATTTCCACCCAGGATAAAATACTGGGGCTAAAAAAAAAATAAATGAAAAAACCTGCTTACTACAGCTCTGGGTAAAAAGCAACAATGACATAATAGGAATTGTCCACACACACCTGCTCTGAGAATGGGGACTCAACACAGTGACTGATATTGAATGGATAATATGCAGAATGAGAAGAAAGATCTTCTAAATTAACATCCAAATAAGCAAATAAATAAAGGGATCCTACCAAAAAGATAGCAACAGAAACATTTATCTTGTAAGAATGTGCAGGAGCATAAAGAAATACCAGTAGAAAGAAAAACCACTGGGCTCTGATCCAAGATCATTTTATTGTTATGGCTGAGCTTCCTGTTTTTATTCATGCAGGAAGGTGATGGCTACTCTTTCACATATATATTCTTGGTGGGTTTTGTCTGATGATTTACCTGCACAGATGGATCTCAGAGCTGTATAAACTGCTTCTGTGCAGAGCAATACATCAGGAAGCCAGCTTCATTTAAAGTCCTTCTTCAGTACTGAAGCTTCCATTGTATCTCACTTATTGTTGCTTTACCCCCACATACTGCTAATAGTGTAATAAATAAGGACAAGTTCATAATCACTGTTCCATAGAACCATTATGAATCACCTCAATGGAGGTGTTTTCTCCCCCTCTACTCTGCTCTTGTAAGACCTCACCTGGAGTGCTACATCCAGCTCTGGGGCCGCAACATAAGAAGGATATGGATCTGTTGCAGTGAGTCCAGAGGAGGCCATGAAGATGACTGGGGGGCTGGGGCAGCTCTGTTATGGAGACAGGCTGAGAGAAGAAGTACTTTGAGAATACCTTAGAGACCCTTCCACTGCCTAAAGGGGTTACAAGAGAGCTGAGAGGGACGTTGGGCAAGGGCATGTAGTGCCAGGACAAGGGGGAGTGGCTGAAAACTTAAAAAGATTAGGTTTATATCAAATATAATGAAGAAATTCTTTTCTGTGAGGGTGAGGAGGCACTGGAACAAGTGGCCCAAAGAAGCTGTGGCTACCCCATCTCTGAAAGTGTTCAAGCCCAGGTTGGATGTAAGGTAGGATAAGCTCAGAGTAACTGGTCTAGTTGGGAAGTGTCTCTGCCCATAGCAGGGGGCTTGGAACTGGACAATCTTTCAATTCAAACCATTCTATGATTCTAAGACAGCAAAGTTAATGTAAAAAAAAATTGGTTTAAAAAATGAATTGTGTATTTAAGCAGTGTTAACAATTGTTCAAAAGTGATGTGTTTGAATTGAATGACCTATTTTTCAACAGTTCACAAATTCGGTTATATTTCAGATGCCTGAAAAGATTCCTCAAAGTTGCTCTGCAGCCAGGTCCCAGCATTAACCATGCAATTTCAGTTATTAAATTAGAATAAATTCTTAGGAAACAAGAGAATAAACTATAGAAGAAAGCCCAAGATTCTCAGAGTCTCTGGAAATTCACGATGCACATAGTTACTGTTTGATCAGGCCCCAAAACAATTAACATCAGAACTC
>NW_008688478.1:0-5780 GCF_000695815.1 Acanthisitta chloris | reverse complement strand
TCAGCAGGTAATATTTGTGTCAATATCTTTATTCACCTGCTGACTGTTCTTCATTCTAGTATTTTTTGTATATAATTTTCATTAAGTCACATAATAGGAAACTAATCAACTTGGTCTATTTTCATCTTAAATTCCCTTTTTCCTCAAAACCCCTGCACTGCACACAAAGACCATAAGTAGCCTACTAGCCATCTCAGTGCCAGGAGTAAGGAGAGACTTTTATGCTCCTGACTTGTGCACATCTCTGACTCAGATGCCTATTACTACTGCTTTCAGCGTGCATAATTTTTGTTCAGCTGATGATTTTTCTATGAGTTCTCCTTGATATTGACAGACAGACTAAGCTCACAAGCACTGATCTTAGATGCTGCACTTGCTTATTAGCAATCTAATTCAAACTCCATAGGTTTTAGTCGTTACACTTACTAGGATCACCAGTCCCCACTCACCCGCTTCCTTCCCACTGCACCTCTCTGGGGAGTTCAATCAAAGTAAAGCCATACCAAAGGAAAGCAGTGAGCAAATTCAAAGAACTTGCGCACCCACTGATTTTGCTTGCTGAAACAATGTAACACTTTGAGCTGTGGCAGTGCTTTATGGTGAAAACTATCATATTTCATTGTATTTACTAAATTCTTACAGCTGTGAGAGACAAGCTGTTAACCCTCCAACATCTTTCATCTCAAGCCCAGTCCTCCAGTTTGAGGGCTTAGTTTAACATTGGTCATTTGTAAATGCATGAATATTTACAGGTAATTCAATATCAACTTCTGCAATTAATTCGGGAAAAAAATCTGAATTCCATGTGTTTTGCTTCCTAGGATAGGATCAGATTACATGGGTGTTACAAAGCTATAACTTACCTGACAATATAGCTAGATGGTGCTAAACATACCTGTTGCAATACAGTTTTACTACTGGTTGTGTGTTTTGAAATACGGGGTTTTATCTCAGTAATTGCCTATAGCTACAATATTTATGTACACTTTCCTCCAGCAACTTCCTGAAAAAATTCCTGGTGAGCCTGGAAAACACTTTCATTCTTACATTAAAAATGAGATATTTGAGATGGAGAAATTAAAGGGACTATGATCAATGAGAAGACTTCTTGAGTCACAGATGAGTATGTGAGCCACAGGAATATCTGTCCTTTGTGAAACTTGTCCGCTAAAAAACAACTGCCTCTGGCACGAAATCCACCAGTTTATCCATGAACTATGCTAAAGAGAAAGTTACAGCTGAAGAAAATGGAAATTTAGGAATGAAACCAATTGCATACTATAAAAATCTAAGCATCTGAAATATACAGTAATCAAGTTATGAGTATTTTGTGAATAATGTATATACATTTTAAAAATAAAAATAATAACTGTAAATAAAAATATAACATCTGACCATTTTTAAACTTAGTACTCATTTAAGGAAGATGTGAATACTGAGTTTGTAAAGAAACCCAGATTAGTTACAGACAATATTGTCTTTTCAATGCTTAACTTTCTATATTGAAATTTTACCAAGAAAGCAAATTAGTTTATTCTTTTCCCATTAGAGGCATTCATGGGGAAGACTCTATGCCATGTAAATTAAATAATTAACCTGAAAGTGAAAAATCTAAACAAACAAGCAATCAAATAAATATGTTTTCATACACTACATGCATGCTTGTCAGGAACATTAAACCCATAGTGAGGTGCTTCTCATGGCCACTAAATCAGGTCGATCTCATTACTTACTTCACCTTCTGCTGCAAAACTTTACATTACTGAATTAGGCCCATTTTCTTTCTTGAGTATTTTCAAATGTTTTTCCTTGTAAACAGGAACATAAAAACCTGTTATTTAAGCAAAATCAGCTTATTTTGAGAGCATCTACAATAAGTGAACAAATCTTTCAAAGCTCATCTTGGGTGTACAGCATGAAAAGCATCTCTGGTGACCTGTTCTGAGCAAAGATCTTCTTCACCTGTGATTCCCACCTGCAATTATTTGAATTCATGATGGATTGTATCTGAAAATTCATGGATGTGCATATTCCACACTGCTGTTGTCTGCAGCCCTACCCATTTTAGGTGAGGGTTAGAGGTATGAGATGTAAGAGCAGCTTATTGCTCGAAGTAACCTACTGAGCTTGAGAGTGAAAAGTCCCACACACAGTGATCTCTGGTTGCAAATTGTTCTCTGAAAGATGCAGAGACCTGTCACTTTGAGCAAGGACATTTTCACCTGGTTGTACTATTCATGTTTTCAATAACAGACTAAATTTTATTCTTCAGATCAGTGAGGAAATGCGCCAAAATCTGCAATATTACCTTGCCTGACCCCCTAATTCTTAAAAGAAATATCTATTTTCAGAAGGATCATGCTTATATTGAGCTGATTTTTGTACTAATATACCAATTTGGGGCTGGAGCAGTGGCTTCCTCCAGACGAGCAAAGGAATTTACATATTGCCCTTATTCACATAGGCAGTTTGGTATTCTACCCAACTTTGGGGGCAAAATCACTTTCACAGATGCTACCTTTTCCCTGCGTTTTGTGTTTTCAGTCTTCTACTTGCCTGAAGTGCAGAGACTGTGTACTTCATCACAATTCTCTTGAACCTGCTCTGCTGCTTTTGCTTTGCACTTCTGTGCGTCTCATTCTGCATGACCAGTGAACTGGACCACCACTTGCTCAGAGTCAACATAGCAGCAGGGAGGCAGAAATGCACACAGCACAGCAAAATGCTGAGGGAGGATTTGCTATTGCTCTCTCTTAATAAGATTTGAAATTCCTTTTCCATTTGGCTTGCTCTTCACACACACTGGTACCTGTGAAGATGAAAGAGTTTACAACCAATGGAGAAGGAGATAGAGCATTTTCTACACTGCCTAGTGAAGTATTTTCTCTTTGGTAGTGGATAATAAAAGATGCTTCAGGGAAAGATGCTACTGTGGTATGAAATTATGAAAACTTTCCCATTAGGAAGTGCCTCTGTTATGTTTCAGATATCCTTGGGTTTTTGTCATTTTTTTCCCCTTGTTTTTAAATTCTTGTTTCACTTTCCCATAAAAAATATCCAAATCTTTAAAAAGTAACCTGTTAAACTCTTCAGGTCTCTGGACATTTTCCTTCAGGTACAGACAGCTGCTTCTCAAGTTCACCCATGGTTCTTGCCAGAGATGTATGAACCAGATCCAAGCCAGAGACCTTTCAGACATGCATAATGATCTTACTGTCTCAGCAGGACTCATTAGCATTGGTACAGCTTGGCTGATGGACCAGAATGGCCTCATGCCTAGCTAGGCTGGATGATGGACAGAACAGTGTGTCTCAATTTGTTCAAAACAGGTAAAGCTCCCTATGCTTTCCCCTAAGGAGCAGATGTTTTCTTTCATGGGTGTTAAGAAATGCCACCTTCAGGGCAGAAAGCAAGGCTAGCTAATAAAACACAGGGAATTTTTCAATGAGGGTATCCACTTGTTCGTCTGAATTTGGAACAGAAGGGCCTAAAAATACAGATGAGGATTTCTCCTTTCAGTTCCTGCAGAGATTTGGGCTCCAGGCTACTGCTTTGAGAAGGCAATTTCCACAGGTGATGAAACACTCTCCTTGTCAAAACAAGACTTTTTTTTTCACAGATAATTACCTGGTAATTTGAGTGATAGGATCTCACAAATCAGCAAGTCCTGCTGTCCTCCCACACCTGTTTTTTCACTTGCCAGACTAGCACAATTAGTTTCTCAAACTTCCCACATTACTGAAAAACTTCTAAAAAAAAAAAAAAAGAAAAAGGAAAACCAACACAATTTTGGAAAAATAATTCTCTGGCTCAGAAAGGAGCAAATTGAGCTGTGGGAAAACAGCATCTTAGGTTTTTAAAAGTTCATTTGCTCTTGCTGTTTATACTCTACCTGAAGCCACATCACCCTGGGTTTCTGACATCTCAGTTGGTGACTTTTTAAAAGATTATGATATTGGATGGATTATAAACTGCAATTTTCGTGCTTTCATATAAGCTTGCCCCAAGCAAGAAAGGAAAGACACAAGCCCTATCACCCTTCAGAAAATGAGCAGCAAATAGGACACGCTTGTTGTTCAAACATTTACATAGCTATCAAGTCACTTTCCTGTTAGAGGTTTATTTTGGAAAGAATCAAAATCAGATTTTTTTTTCTGTAGACACTAACATTTTATTTCAAATTGTGAACTGCAATTGCACAAAAAAAAAATAATCTCCAACCCCTGTTATTCAGTAGCATATGAATATAATGTTGTCTGCATGGCTTCTCTACACCTATTTCAGAAAAGGATATGGACTTGGAAGACATAGTTTATCTCCCAAATCTTTGCAGCACACTTAGCAAAAGTATCTCTGTTCCTTTACATTTTCCTAACATGGTATCATTTATTGCTAAAGTACCTGCAAGGTGCTCTATATTTATTATAAACAATTAAATATGTATTTACTATGTTTTACTCTAGATCCCTTTTATTTACCTGGAAAGTTTATGTCTATGAAATGTAAAGGAAAGGGAAAACTTACATAAGTTTGAGTTATAGAACTCAAAAATATATTATTTTTTCCTCCTAAGCAAATACAACTGGTCTATTATCCTCTGCTCTCCTGATTTCATTACAGAGATATCAATGGAGTTACACTGGTATTAGGTTGGAGTAACCAAGTGGTGAATTAGGTCCTGTTCATTCCATTACAGCAGCATAAAGCCAATGCAGCATTCATACAGGTCTCTGATAACATAATCACTGAAAGATAAAATGTATTCATCCTAGTAGTTTTAAAATATCTAACTAGAAAAAGCAGTGCCATATTTATTTCCCATCAGTGGTATCTATGGACACTTAATATTTGACTAATAAAAACTGCTTGTAAAACTGCCATCACAGTGAGCTCACCGTTGTGTGATTTACATCACAGTATTTTCAAGTGAAAAGTGGAGAGGGAAGAATGTATAATATCTTTGAAAGAATTGCTGGGCTGAACTGTCTGAAAAAGGCACAACAACTGGTTCTGTACTGCTGTTTCTTTGTCCTTTTTCTACATATGCTCCAGAAATCCAGAAAAAAAAACAAAAAGCCTTGTAACCTGTAGAGAACATAGCACCTGCAAACCTTTACCTAGGCTTTTCTACATCTTTAACAACTATGCTTTGTCTATACTTATTCATAATGTCACTTTGAGGTCTAAAACAAAGTAGAAAATACTTTGTAGGTAGTCAAGGGAGCTTTGCAAATCCATTGTGAACAGACTCAGGCTCTTTGTTCCATTGTCCCAAGCCAGATTGGGTGGCATCCACATCTAGAAACAACACCTGCAACAGTGTGATGCTTGGGCTGATTTATTTTAAGATAAATTAGTCCAAACGTTAATTTTTCATTAAGACATCTATACGATTATCTATGTGTCTGAATTTGATTCATTTGCAGGGGAAAACTGACTCTTAGCATGGGTTAAAACATAGCTAATTATGGATTCCTTTGTCTTAAAACCACTAATCCCTACTGAGAGAAGCCTGAAAACAAAGGGGTTTTGCCGTGGCGACTACAAATTATACGCCTACACCCCTGCTAAAACCTTTCTCAAGGCTGTTTCCCTCCAGCACACAGCACTGACAGTGCCGCAGGGACCGGCAGGCAGAGAAAACACGCCCGATTTGGCGGGGCCTAGCTTAGGGCCGGGCACAAAAGGGAGGCGACACCGCCTGCCCGAGCACTGGCGACCGCGACACGCACCCGGCTCCGCCCTCGGCCTCGGAACAGCAAGCGATTGTCGGATCGGAG
>NW_008688477.1:0-934 GCF_000695815.1 Acanthisitta chloris | reverse complement strand
TGCCCCGCTCCCCCCGGCCCTGCCCCCGCCTGCTGCCCGGGGGGTACTGCCGCCCCCTGAGCAGAACCACGCGCGGAGTTGAGGCATTTCACAGAGTCATTAGGGATGGAAAAGACCTCCAAGATCATCGAGTACAACCTCTGACAAACACCACCATGTCCACTGGAGCCCAGCGCTCAGTGCCGCGTCCAGTTGTGCCTTGAACACCTCCAGGGACAGTGGCTCCCCCGGCTCCCCCCTTTTTTTGCCACCGCCCTGGGCAGAACATTCCAGTGCCTAATCGCCTTTCCATGGAGAAACACTTCGGTCATGTCTGCATGTGTTGGCATGGTGGACTTAGCACCCAGACACGAAATAAACAAACACCTGGATAATAATAATCAAATAAACTCACTCACACAGACACACACACACTCATTCTCACACTCATTCTCTCTCACACTCTTCCTCACTCTCACACTCATTCTCTCCCACACTTCATCTCACTTCTTCCCACACTCAGACTCCTCACTCTCACACTCATTCTCTCACACTCACTCCTTCTCACTCTCATTCATTCTCTCCCACACTCATTCTCCCTCACACTCACACTCCTCTCTCATTCTCACACTCATTCTCTCTCACACTTCATCTCACTCACACTCATTCTCTCTCACACTCATTCTCTCACTCCTCTCACTCCTTCTCCCTCACCCTCCCTTTGCCTCACTCCCCCACTCATTCTCACTCACACTCCTCTCACTCTCTCCCACATTCATTCTCTCCATACTCATTCTCACTCTTACACTCATTCTCACTCTCACACTCAGTCTCTCCCACACTCATTCTCACTCTCTCACACTCATTCTCCCTCACATTCCTCTTTCACTCATTCTCACACTCATTCTCTCCCACACTCATTCTCACACTTCATCTCACTCACACTCATTCTCTC
>NW_008688476.1:0-3159 GCF_000695815.1 Acanthisitta chloris | reverse complement strand
ACCAGGAATGGTGCACCAGGACCAGGATGGGACACCAAGGATGGTGCACCAGGACCTTGAAGCCTCCAGGGAAATTCTCCCAGTTCCCTCCCTGCTAACAACATTTCCTCTGCCTTATCTTCTTAGCTTAGCCTCATTGGAGCCCTCCAAACACCTTTAATGACCTGCAGATCCTCCTAGACTCATCTGAGTCCTTGGAGCACCTTCAATCACCTGCAGCACAAACAGAACCACCACAACCATCAGCATTCCCAGGTTTATTTCCAGCAACACTTTGTGTTCCATGAGCAAGAAAAACCAGTTGACAGACAAGAACCACCTCAAATTCATGGCCAAGGCAGAGGACACATCAACCCTGAAGTGCCTTCAGCTCATTAGCATGAAATCTGTGTGGTAATTAGACCTCAGAGCACAAATAGCTGAGGGGAAATGGCCCAGACAAAGCTGCCAAGAGCCACCACCACCTCATCAACTCCATCACGTCTTCGGCAGCAATTAACACACATTTCCTGGCCTTGGAGATTCTTCTCCTTGATTCCCTTCCAGCCTTGTCTTCTCCACCTGAAACCCAAAGCAAAGTGAAGTCAATGTAATGATCTGTCCTAGTGTTGATATTTCTCCTGGTTTGCTCTGATTCCAGAGCCTTTTTCCCTCTCTCTCCTCCTTCTCAAAAGGTTGGGTCATCCATCCACCCTTCCCACTCCTGCAGGAGCAGATGGAATGAAGGTTGAAGGAAGTTTCTGGCTTCACCCTGAGGAATTTCTGCTGGGAAAAGGGATTTGGGGCACTCCTTGCATCACTGGACACTGAGGGGCCCTAATGAGATGAGCTGTGATTGACACTGGCGAGGTTTGTGTGGGGCATGTCAAGGTGGTTCCATGGTGTTCCCATCCTGTCCCAGCTCCAGGTGAGCTCCAGTGTGATCCATCCCTTTCCAGGTGAGCTCCAGTGGGATCTATTCCCATCTGTGGGGCATGTCAAGGTGGTTCCATGGTGTTCCCATCCTGTCCCAGCTCCAGGTGAGCTCCAGTGTGATCCATCCCTTTCCAGGTGAGCTCCAGTGTGATCTATTCCCATCTAGGTGAGCTCCAGTGTGACCTATCTCTGTCCAGATGAGTTCCAGTGTGATCTATCCCCTCCCAGGTGAGTTCCAGTGTGACCTAGGTGAGCTCCAGTGTGATCTATTCCTGTCCAGGTGAGTTCCAGTGTGATCCATCCCCTCCCAGGTGAGCTCCAGTGTGATCTAGGTGAGCTCCAGTATGACCTATCCCCTTCCCACACCTCCTCCCTGCAGCTTTGTGGCCACCAGACCACGGTGGGGACAGTCCCATGGTTGTCCTCCTCACCTTGAGAGGGACACCAGACCCTGTGGTGGGTGAGATGTCACTCCCTGCCCAAAATCTCCTTGTCCAGAGGTGCCAAAACACCTCCCTGAAGGTCCATCACCCTCCCACTTCACCCCCAGGGGTGCCTGTCCAGGTGAGTTCCAGTGTGATCCATCCCCTCCCAGGTGAGCTCCAGTGTGACCTATCCCTGTCCAGGTGAGCTCCAGTGTGATCCAGCCAAGCCAAGCTCCAGCACCACCAACCTCTCCCTTGCCCACTCTGAACATCTCCAACAGGACCAAAAAGTGGATGGAAAGCAACACAGTCCCAAATTTCCCCCCAGAAGGACCTCCCATGGCAAAAGGAAATCCATCCTGGAGCTGTTGTTGGGATGGTCCAAGGTCTGAGCTGCTTTGGAGATGGCACAGAGAGGTTCATCCCATGCCTGGAACCACCACAGAGCTCAGACCACATCTCCCCTGGGGCTGATCTGGTTCCACACCCCATGGAGAAGTCCTGCAAAGGGCTGTTTGCTCACCATCAGCTTCTTGCACTCCCTCCTGAGCTCCTCACTTGGAGAGCAGCAGGATTTTCCTGGAATCGTGGAATGAATTGGGTTGGGAGAGACCTTAGAGCTCATTCCACCTCTCTACCATGGGCAGGGACAATTTCTATCAGCTCAAGCAGCTCCAAGCACCATCCAACCTGGCCTGGAACACTTCTAGGGCAGTCACAGCTTCACTGGGCAACCCCCCAGGAAAGGATCTATCCCTAATATCCAACCTAAACCAGCACATGGAGTTCTGAAATGGGTTGGAAGGACCTTAAGGATCATCCAGTTTCACCTAGGGATACATTCCCCTGGCTCAGGTTGCTCCGAGAACCATCCAACTTGGCCTAAGGACACTTCAGGGCAGCCACAGCTTCTCTGGACAACTTGTGCCAATGTCTCATCACCCTCCCAGGGAAGGATTTATCCCTAATATCCAATCTAAACCAGCACATGAAATTCTGGAGTGGTTTGGGTTGGAAGGACCTTCAAGACCATCTCATTCCACCCCCTGTCATGGGCAAGGTCACCTTCCCTAGCCCAGGAACACCTTCCACTAGATCAAGTTGCTCCAAGAACCATCCAACCTGACCTGGAACATTTCCAGGGATGGAGCAACCACAGCTAGACCTTCCAAAGTTCCTGGGTTAGTCCTAAACCAAGACCAACACTTGAAATCCTCCAAAGAATCTCCTCTACATCATCCCAAATCTTCACTCCAACATCTCAGCCAGGACTGGAGTTAGGTCTATGCTCACCCCACGAGCAACACTTGGTGGTCAACCTCACCTGAGGCAGCTCAGGGTCACTTCAGACAGGTAACCAACATCCTCAGGTGTCCCACAACATGTCCCTGGTGTGTTGGGAAGAGACAAACCACCAACTAAACCAGCCCAAACCTCAATTGCTTGACCTCAAGCTCTTCATGGAGAGGAAACATCTCCACCTGTGTTGGTTGGTGTGGTGGTTATCACCACCATCACCATCTCTGGCACATGGAGAACACACACAAAGCAGATCCAAGCCCTGGGCTCGGGTCATGCCTCCCTGAAATCTCCTTTGCAAGGAGCAGTTGGTACCAGCAGCTGAGAGCCCAAAGCAAAAGCATGTGAGCAGCTTAAAGAATCAAAGCTCTGGGGCTTGGGGCAGAGGAAATCCCACTAATTATTCAGGAGAGGCTTATTTCCTGCAGTCAGCTCTGGCTGAAGGCATCAAAAGTGCTTAATGGCTCCACTTGATGGGGTAGAGAACGTTGAGGCCTTTCCTCACTCTCCTGCCAAGGTT
>NW_008688475.1:23062-76114 GCF_000695815.1 Acanthisitta chloris | reverse complement strand
CCCTGTACCCAGGGTACTCGTAGCCCACCCACCTGTGGGGATGGAGGCAGCACTCAGCAGTGTCTCCAGCCCTGCTGCACCCCCTGCCCAGTAGGCACATCCCTCTGGAGTGGGGACAGCATCTCTGTGCCACCCCGAGGAGGCCAGGACAGTGCTAGTGGCTCTGCTTGCCACAGCCAGGTGATGCTGCCCAGGGCCTGGCACCAAGTGTCAGTGCAGCTGCAGGGTGGGAAATGCTGGGAGCAGAGAGAGAGCTCAGGGTGCAGAAGTGGCTCCACTGCTCCTGCAGCAGGACCACACAGCCCCAGGGATGCTGCCCCAGTCCCCATCACTCCCTGGGGAGCAGGGAAAAGATGGTAGCAGGGAAGGAACAAGGGAGGTGGTGTCCAAGAGTAGCTCCATGGGGACAGCTGCCCCAGTCCTGCCGCAGTGGCCGTGCTAGGTGACCTTGCCACCACCCCAGGGGAACAGCCACAGTGTCACAGGACCTGTCAGGGTGTCCCCGTGTGCCCTCTGTGTCCCCATCCTTACGTTCCGTTCAGGGCCTTGACGCTGGCCACGCGGTCCTGGAACCCGTGGGCCCAGAGGCTGGGGGCGTCGTCATCCACGATCTCCATCTTCCTGCCGGTGTAGCCTGCGTTCTCAAAGAGGTGGATCTTGTGGTCGGGGCTGTCCTGGGGGATAGCACGGCTCAGGGGCTGCCCCCAGGACCCTCCCAGCCCTGGTGCCCCATGCTGGGGGGCACAGAGCCCCCGACACAGCCCTACTCACGATCTGGAGGGGGCGGATGGACATGAGGCTGTCGCTGTTGTGGCTGTTGGACCAGGAGTCCCAGCGAGGGTAGTCACCCTTCTCCAGCACGAACTGCTCCCCGGCGTAGGCTTGTCGCTCGAAGCCCAACCACCTGTGGGACCCCAGTGTCAGGGCATGTTCTCCCTGCACCACCACCCCTGGGGCTGCTCTGTCCTCCCCATCCTGAACTTACGGGCCAGACTCCACCTGGATGGAGCCAACCTTCTCCATCTCCTTCTCGGTGATGTTTGGGAGCTCCTCCGTGAGCTCGCACTTCTTTCCCTGGAAATTCTCCAGCTCGTAGATTGTGATCTAAGGTGGGGAGAGAGGCACCATCAGCCACCACAGCCATGCTGAGGGGGAGAACATCCAGCCCCAGTGCAGGGATCCCATGGGAGCAGTAGCAGAGCAAAAGGCTCCAGCCTTGTCCCTCTGCTCCAATCTCTGCACCACCGTCGCTCGTCACCCACGGCAGAGCCGAGTCCTGCCACGTGTCTCTGCCCCAACAGACAGCTCCAGGCCTTGCTCCACAGCCATGCTCCAGCCAAGGCTGTTTGCTTGGTAAAGCACAGGCTGGAACTGCATCTGTGACAGGCTGACAACAAGTTGATCAGCTCTAATACAGCAGTGTAAACACAAAGGGTTTGGGCTAAGAGATGCCCAGGGCCATGGGCTGCCTCCAGCCCCATCATGGCCCATCCTTTCCTTCTCACTGCTCCCTCCAGATCTATCCATTCCTCTGGCCTGGCCTGGCACAAGCTCAGTAGTCAATGTTTCTCTCTAAACCCTGCCAGGTGCAGAGACCCAATGTCTTCTGCTCCTGGCAGAGCCTTGAGACTGAGCTGCAGGATGGGTTGGAGCCAGTGCCAGCGACTGGAGCATGGCAGGGAGCAGGGCCCAGGGCACCTGGCACAACTCAGGGACCAGCAGGGTCAGTACAGCTGCCAGAAAACCCCTGGACACTGCTCCAAAGGGGTCACAACTGCAACCCCTAAACCCAGGACAAGGGCAGAGCCTCCTGCAGACACCACAGAATGTGGGTTCAAGGGACAGAGGTGACATGTGTGTTCCTCAGGAACCTCTGTCCACCCCAAAGCAATAAACATCCCCAGCTCCTGACACCTCTTTACCCAACTCGCAGCATCTGCTCCCACCTCCAACATTCCCTGTCCAGGAGCAGCTTTGCAGTGCCCTGAGCTGCAGGAAGGGCTGCAGCCACTGCACCCCCCAAGCTGATTTACCACCAGCCAACCTCCAAGCTGAATTCAAACCCAAAAATCACACGCAGGGAGTTTCACTGCTCAGCCCGACAGCCAATCCCACCGTGACAGGATGCTTTATCTCCTGGATTAAATCACTGGGCAGCTGCACACCAGACTGGCAGGCAAATACAGCCACACAGGCAGGGAGCAGTGTCCCTCCTGCCAGGCAGCAGCAAATCCCAGCCCCAGCCTCCCTGCCCAGCCTGCAGTACCAGGGCAGTGACAACAGCATGAGCTGCTGTAGGAGAGCTGGAGACCACTCACGTCCCCAGTGCCACCTGCAGAGCTGGCACTGGTTCCAGCCTGCTGTGTCTGCATCTCACAAGGACCCACAGCATCACCAGTTTCCCCCAGTACAGCCCAGTATACCTTGTAGTTGCCACCTCGCTCTCCAGCACCCTCCCCAGTCGCCATCTGCTCGGGGGGACTTTGCTGTTCAGTCATTGTGCCTGGAAAAGCCAAAGGGCAGAGGTTACCACGGTGCTGTGCTGAGGCATCAGGCTCTGCACTACGAAGCAGTTCACGACACACAAAAGGATGATCTGGCATGGGAACAGCAGCACAGGTTAACCCAGATCCCAAGGCAGCAGTGGGATGTCCAGGCCAGGAGGATGCTCCGTCATCCATCCTCCTGCACACAGGCCCTGCATCCTCACCCAGGCATCCCAAGGACTGACCTAGTTGTCTCCCAGGGGACACAGATCCCTCTCTCTGCCCTGGGCAGCTCTCCCAGCTGTCACTAAACTCCCACCTCCCAGCCTGGCCTTTGTTTCCAGCAGCAACTTGCCACGTTTCAGCTCCCAGCCGCTGACATCTCTCCCCACTAACACAAACCTGACCCCTCTCCCTCACTCCCATACCCTGGGGGGACACCAGACCTGGCAGCTGGAGGTGCTGCCACCACCTTGGCTGGGAGAGATGTGGTGAAAACCCTTCCTCACTCTGCAGGAACATCCACCAAACTCCTGCTCTCCTAGGAAACCCACTGGAAGCGCCTCCCCGGCCGCGCTACCGCGAGGGGTCAGGAGATGAATAAAAGAGTTTGCTCAACATCCTTCACCAAACCCTTGCAAAAAGCATCACTTCCTCGCCACGCACGAGCAAAGCTCTCTCTGTGCCATCTACACTCAGACGTGCTCAACTCCTTTGCAAAGCCCCTTGCAGTCCAAGCAGTACCTCTGCGAGCGGTTCCGCTGTGCCGGCGGCGCGGGCGGCTCCGCTATTTATGGGTCGCTTCTGAACAGAACAGCACATTGCCCGAGCGCTGATGCAGCAGCTGCGTCCACGGAATTCCATCCATGAGATCTCCTGTCAATAGCGCGGGGGCCGCGAGAACGTCAGCCCCCCCTGCCCCGGCCCTGCCTCGGGCCTGGCCCGCGCGCTTTACAGAAGATTAGCGTCGAAACTCACATCAGCACGTTCACGCTGCTTCTTGCCAGGTTCTCTGGAAAACTCTCCCGTCAGCAGTTCACGGGAGGGTTTGGCCTGGAAACCCAGCGCAGCGAAGCAAAATCCAGGGAGAAATATGGAGGGTTTGTTTGGGCTCCCAACGTGGGGTCAGGGGCAGCGGAGGGAGCTTAGGGGGAAGGTGGTTCCAGGGCAGGAGAAGATCTCAGGATCTCCAGCTGTGGGTTCTTGCTCCAGCTTTGGTCCTCACCAGGATGGTTCTCTCCATGGAGCCTCTTTTCCTTCTTTGCCCCCCAGTCCTGCTCCCTCCTCGGTGTGTTTCCCCAGGGCACACTGGCACACACAGTGGGGTTTGTAACGCATCCTGGCATGGGTAGTGGGATTTTGGGAGCCAAGTGCCTTGCATGGAGGTTCATCCCATTCCACTCCCTGCCAAGGGCAAGGGCACTTTCCACTAGCCCAGGCTGCTCCCAGGCATCCCCAAACTCCCTGTCTCCATCCCAGCAGCATGCAGGGATTTCCTATTCCAACTCAGGTATCTGCTGTAAGCAACCAGCAAATCCCTTCCAGCACAGCCCACATGGGACACACACACCTCCCAAAACATCCTCCTGAAATCATGATTTTCCACACACCAGCCCCAGCCCAGGCCATCCTGGCAGTCCTGCTCCCCTGGGATGCACTGACTGCTCCCAAGGGACCACAGAGCCTGCCAGGGCTGGAACCATGGAATCCTGGATGAGGAGCAACTCTGGATCCACAGGCTCAGGTTAAAGGCACCAACACCACATCACTCCCATAGCAAGAGAAGTACCTGTGACTGAGGCATGGATGGTTAAACCACTGGATGTGAACTACTCACCTGATATTTGCCTTGGAAGTGCTGTGACCCCCACACTAAGCCATTCCAGTGCCTCAGCAATCCCTGGAGCACCTCAGCACCCAACTCCAGGCTGGGTGTAACCCCCGAGGCAGGAGGAACAATTCTGGTGTGTGCACAAGGGCTGAGGGTTTACCTTTACAGGCAACATCATTCCCAAATCTGCCTCAAGGTGCGTTTAGGTTTGCCAAGAACTGTTTGCAAACAAACAACAGGGGGAGACCTCTTTGAGCAAGGGAAAAAAAAGGTCACCTGGGGGTTGATTCCTACAGAAGGTTTCGGATATCAAAGGCTGAAGAACCAAACGTTGGCTCTGTCTCTGCAAGTTAAGCCAAAGGCTCTGGTGGCTCAGGACTCTGACTGATGCTCCAAGGACCTTAACAAGGTGAATTTGCAAGCAGAAAAAGGAAGAAATTCCCCAACTGGGGATTCCAACCAAAGCAATGGAATGGCTGTGTAAGTCCCTGCCACACCACCCAGAGGAGATCGCTGGGGATAACAAGGAGAGTGATCCAGAAACATTCCTGAATTCCACCAAGACACCCAATTCCACTTGTAAAAACCAATACTGGTGCAGCTTTCCTAGCAAGGAAAAACAGTTGAGGAGCTGCAGCAATGGGAGGAACGAGGGCACTGCCAGGAGCTTCAGCACCTCCAGTATCAGTCAGGACACGAGCTGAACCTTCCCCCCAGGCAGAATCCAGGAAGGAATGAACCTGAGAGTTCATTTCCACCTCCAAACAAACAGCAGAAAAAAAGCAAGTGGCAACAAAAGTGAAAGCATAAAAAAAATTCCAACAAGCATCACTTGGAATTAAAATAGAATCATATAAAGTGTATTAGAGTCCGTTCTATCGTTTCAGAAGTAATAACATATTTATATCTCTTTTATTACAGAGCAATAACCCGAAGAGAAGGAAGTTGATATTTAATCCATGTACAATATAAAGGAATTATAAAGCAGAAAAAAAAACTTTCCCATTCAACAACATTCTAAAGATGCTTTTTAATTAGACATTTAAGCGTTAAACATCTCTCAGTAGTAGGTTAAACTACCCCATACAGTAAGTTTCAGTGCATTGTCCAAGCAGATGTGGAAATGCAAAACACATTCAAGGGCTTTGTGGAAATCCCCTCCATTTCCTCAACACAGAGCAAACACTGCAGCTACAGAATTTCTGGCCTTCAGTTATCACACCAAGAACCAGGAAATCCTCCAACTGTTGGGAATACAACACTGTCACCTGCTGAAGTGGAAAATGCAGCCCATGGATATGTTCCTGGGAGCAGGGGGTTCCCTGATTGCTAGAGAGGGGTTAGAAACAGGCCCCAAACAGGCCAAATTTCACCTGGGTGAGAAAGGTCATCCTCACCCTCCTCACACCTGCACAGGCTGCTGCTCGGGCTGGCCCAGGCACACGTGGGACACCATGGACACCCCAGATGGAAAACCTCGGTGCTGCCATGAAAATACATCCCAAAACACACATAGGCAAAGAGTTGCCTTTTCCACCATCGGCTAAAGGAGAGCGAAGAAAATCTGTGCAACGTTTTCAAATGAGCTGAGAGGAGCTGGTCAGTGGTGGTGGCTGTGCCCAACACAGCCCATCTCCCATCTCCCATCTCCCAGTCCCTTCTCCCAAGGTCCAGCACCACACGGCATGGAACGCCCTGCAGGAATCCTGGGGGAATCACTGAAGGGCTGGAAAACTACCAGTGGCAACAGCTCCCATGAGAAACAGCACCAAGCAGCAAGGCAAGACTTTTCCATAAGGTAAATGTCTTCACCTCATCTCAGTGGAGCACAGGGAGCTGCCACCAGAACGGAATCCGGGAGAGGGAGATGTGCATATGGGACTTGTCTCCTGCCATCCTGCTGCTACTTCCTAGAGCAGACTGGGCCTGCAAACCCCCTCTCCTCTGAGACTCCTCGGTGAGAAGAATTGGCACATGGTTTTGGCAGCTCCAAGCCTGGCAGACAGCAGAGCAGACAGACCACACCAGTGCGAACCCCACGGGAGCAGCTTCCCAAACACTCATGGGCAAAGAGAGGAAGGACAAGGAGTTAAGTGCTGGTGCTTTGTGTTTTAGCTAGAGGAGCCCCTGGCAGGACTGGGCAAGTGCAGCCCAAGGAGCAGCCTGGGCTGTGCCAGGTAAGGAGAACACTCTGCTCTGCTCTCCCTTCCCTCCTCCACACTCTCCTGGTGGAGCCTGAGGAGCACCAACAGGACAGCCACCCTCCCTTCCTGGGGCTGTTTCTGAAGGTTTACTGAAAGAGCACTTGTCTGGGGCAAAATGAACGTGTCCTGTGGCCGTGGGGTTGGTGCCTCAAGACCTGTGTCCAAGGAGGGGGATGTGTCTGAGGACTTGGGGACACTCACACCGTGTGCTCCGGGAGATCTCTGCACGTCGCTCTGTGGCCAGGGGAAGGACAGGAATTCATCTGAGAAACTGAAGATCACGTTTAGGTTATCCCACAAAAAAAATCAGCATAAAAATAAAAACTTCCCCCTGGTATTTACAGATTCACAAATAAAAATATGGAGTGGGACTATCCGAACTGCTAGTAAAGTGACATTCAACAATTCGCTGGAACCCTGATATGAGTGAAACCTCCTCCCTCTTCCCTTCCTTTTTGTTATAAAAACAGTATTTACATAGTTTGACTTGTTTTTGAAAGAGAACTGGTTGACATTATTGCTTGATCCTTTTTAGGAAAGACATTCCAATGAAGCAATTACTCCACATGCTGACGAAAACACAGAATAAACCACTTCAAGAGTGACAAAAGTCAACGTTTTGTTCATCTAAAAATTATCTCCATCTGCTGAGGACAGCAGATCACATGTAAATATAAGCCAATCAAAAATAACATCTTACAAAAAAATAATCAAGTTTCCTTTGTCAATATGGCAGTAAACATGACTTGTTCTTCCACTCTCACCTCCCACGAGCTTCGTTCTAAATAGGAACTTACTATTTGTTCACAAAAAAAAAAAAAAGAAAATAAATTCGATTCAAATTGTTATTTTCATAAACAAACACAAAGCCCAACCAGACACAGCTGCCCAAGGTCACATTTTTGGGGGTGCTCAACACCTTACACAGTCTCTGTTCAACGGTGAGGGGAGTTCCCTGCAGCACAGCACTCCCAAATCTCCATTCCCAGGATTTCCTGAAGTGCCAACTAGAAACCTTGGGTTCTTCTGGCAGGCAGGGCTGGGGTGGCACTGTGCCCCCCAGCCTGGCAGCTCAGCTTTGTATTTGAGTATGAACTGAAGCAGCTTTCTCCACGAAACAGGAAGGCACCATGCACATAGCAGTTGAGGCAGGAAGCAAACAGCAGCAACATGACATGGGGGTTTAGGTTCAGATGAGTTAAGGCTTCTGTTAAACTTGTTTATCTTCTTCTAGTTAGGATCACTGTCTGCAAGGAAAGAACAGAAGGGATTGAAGCAATGGTGTGACATGGAAGCACTCAGGCCCTCTTGGGGGCTGTACCAGGAAACCCTCCCCAAAATGAGTGTTTCTGTTGTAGTGACATCTTGGCCTTGTTTTCTTCAGTGTCTTAAATGGTCCAGAGCTGCCCAGAACTGTGCTGAGCAGCACAAGGTTCCCAAACCCTGGGCAGGCCTCAGCACTGCTCATTTGTGCTCACTGTGAAACCACAGGGGAAACTCTCACCTGGGAGTGAAACTTCACTGCTCTGGGATGTCACACCACCCCTGGCACTCCTGGGTGCACCCCAGGGTGAGTGACAGAGGCTGTGGACACACTGCACATACTGTGGGTGTCTCACTGCACTCAGCACAGCCCAAGGTACCTTTTCAAACCTGATTCTCATAATGGCTCTGTCTCTTCTTTGATTTCAGCTCCTTCAGCCACTGAGGAGACTTTTCCTCTGACCTAAGACCAAAAAAAAAAACCCAAAACATTTTATTCGCTCTCTCATTATCTTTTTATTTATTATTATCTTTTCATTCTTTCATTGTGAAAACTCATTCCAGAAACAACAAAAGGAACAGAGAATTTCTTGCACTGTGTTTTAACTTCACCAAAAAGAGTATCAGCACCTTTGGGGCTGAATTCCCTCACCTGTCCTCCCTCTCCACGCTGGAGGGCAGAACTCTGCTCCCAGGAGTGCTGAGCTGGGCTTTGGGGGACCTGAAGAGCTGAGCAGAACTCACATCTCCAGCACTCTCAGACTCTTGTCTTTTCCGCAGTTGGGCCTAAATACCACAATAATGGAAGAGATTCTTTTAAACCAGGATTCAGGGTTTATTTTGGGGGATGCAAAACACTCAGACTTATGGAAACAAAATTTTAAACCAGGATTCAGGGTTTATTTTAGGGGATGCAAAACACTCAGACTTATAGAAACAAAAAAAATCCATGTCTGAAATCAGAAACCTACTAAAGCTCCTGCAATGGTTTATCTCTCACCCAACGTGCTCTGCTGTGCTCACCTTGAGGACAGAGTGATCCATTCCTGGAAACACCGGGAGTCTCTGAGCTTGGACAGAAGATGACCTTGGAGTATGCTGGATCTTCTCTTCCTCCTCGGAATCTTCCTGTTGCATAGTTTTCTTCTCTTCTAATGAGTTGTTTGACAACAAGCAGAGACAGGGAATCATCAGTCAGCAGAGTTTTCATCTACACCTTGTTCTAGACCTCTCCTTCCACTCCAGCATGTGTAAAGAGTATTCAGAAACACCGTTTAGGAATTCCTGCCCTTCACCCCTGGCAGTGTTCATTCCAGGTTGGATAAGCCTTGAGCAACCTGCTCTGCTGGGAGGTGTCCCTGCCCAGGGCAGGGGTTGGCACTGGGTGATCTCTCAGGTCCATTCCAGCCCCTTAACATATTATGATACAACCAAGCTGAGTATTTCAGCTGGCTGAGGGATACCTGTGGAATCTTTGAACATCCAGGAGTCTGGCTCTTCTGTCAAGGAGAATTCCTTCTCCAGCTCCAGTCCTCTGCTCCTCCTGAGTGAGTGGGACACAGGGGCCCTGCGGCGTCGCTTCTTGCTGAGCTGCACTCGAGTCTTCAGTGCACTGGAGTCCAACACAGGTGTTTTCTAGGGAACAACCAAACCTTTACCTTCATCCAGCCTGAAAACCAGCCCATCCCCTCCATAAGGACTTCCCAACCCATCAACCCTTTCAGTTTAATGAAACCTTATATATATTTTTGCCTGATTATTATTCTTGTAGTTACTTAAAGCTATACCAAGGAGCATTTCTGGTGAGGACATGGTATGTTGTGGCTGACTGGGTGCAGTGCTGGGGCTCTGATCTCTCTAGGCTATGGAGGTGTTCCAGGGCAGGCTGGAAAGGGCTCAGAGCAACCTGGGCTAGTGGAAGGTGTCCCTGTCCATGGCAGGGGCTGGAACTGAATGAGCTTTAAGGTCTCTTCCCACCCAAACCAGTCTGCAATTCCATGATTCTCTGATTGATTATCTACCAGCTTTATGCAATCTCTCAGCACTTAAACACTGCAGAGACTAGAAGAACTTTGTTGCTTTGAGCCTAAACTTTTCAAGCAGGAAGGCAGCTAAGAAAAGTTCCTACAAGAAACTACTTTGCAGGGAACAACACAAGTCATTCAGGAGAACTCCTGTTTCCCATGATGACAACTTACATCCAGGAAGGAGAAATCAATGGCCTTGTCCTCAGGGAAGGTGTCCCCTGCAGGAGGTAAGTCAGTGCCATCAGTAGAGTCCATGTCGGTGCTGGAGCGATCCAAACTCGTGCTCCTTTGGTCTTTGGAGAAGTCATGGTGGTCGGGCAGGGAGGCAGGCTCTGCCTGTGAGGACAGTGAGGATGGGAGGCTGCTGCCAGCAGGTTTTCTCCCTGGGGCCACGGCGTTCTCCAGGGAAGGAGACTCGGGCACAAAACTGCAAAGGGAGCACATAAAACCTGTGAGACTCCAGGGTAAGCAAACACCTGCAAGGACAGTCTGGATCACACATGGTCAGCAGGAGTTCAATAAAGGTGGAACTGAAGTTACACCTTGAGTGCCCGAGGTACCTTGGGAGCAGCAGGAACAGCAGCAGGGAATGGATCCTTCCCCTGAGCACAGCTGTCACCCTTGGATGTACAGTGCATGGGGGATTGGGGGTAATTCCAGCCAGCTAGAGGCTTTTCCCTTCGGGAATGCTGGTGCTGAAGGAGAGGTGGGCACCAGGTGGCACCCTAAGACAGGGATCTGCGGGCAGAGCTTTCGGGTGCAGCGGGGAGAGCTCCCAGGGTGGCAGAAGCTGCAGCCCAGTGCTGGGATGCTCCAGGAGATTCCCACAAATCCTCCTTTTGTGTGGACTAACAGAAATGAGTTGTAGTGTCCAGGTCCTGCACCCCAGCAGAAGGACCCGCCAGGGGTATTCCCACAAATCCTCCTTTTGTGTGGACTAACAGAAATGAGTTGTAGTGTCCAGGTCCTGCACCCCAGCAGAAGGACCCGCCAGGGGTATTCCCACAAATCCTCCTTTTGTGTGGACTAACAGAAATGAGTTGTAGTGTCCAGGTCCTGCACCCCAGCAGAAGGACCCGCCAGGGGTATTCCCACAAATCTTTGTCTGGACTAACAGGAATGAGTTGTAGTGTCCAGGACCTGCACCCCAGCACAAGGACACTCCAGGGGGATTCCCACAAATCCTCCTTTTGTCTGGACTAACAGGAATGAGTTGTAGTGTCCAGGACCTGCACCCCAGCACAAGGACACTCCAGGGGGATTCCCACAAATCCTCCTTTTGTCTGGACTAACAGGAATGAGTTGTAGTGTCCAGGACCTGCACAGCAGTGGTGTGACACTCCCAGGGTATTCCTAGAATTCCTCCCCTTGCCAGGACTAACAGGAATGAGCTGCAGTGTCAGGAGTGAAACCTGTTACAGTTGTGTCTCCCTTTGTCATGCAGGCTGGAGTACTCCTTAAACAGCAGGAAAAAAGTAGGAAGACTCTACTGTCAGTAAAATTTGGCTGGTTTGCTTCTAATTCCCACTTGAAAAACCAAAACCTGAAGTATTAAGGACTTAGGATTTTTTTTTTCTCCTCTCTATAGGAATCTTCTGTTACCAAGCACCATTTCCTTCAGCACATCACTGGGAAAACTGCTCTAAACCCCCAAAACAAATATACATCAATATCTGCACACTGTAAAGCAATAAACCTGAATGTTTGGTGCAGCTCAGAGCCACAGCACTCCTGGGAGGAGAACACTCCAGAGCTCACTGCTCCAGTAGCACCAGCACATGGTTCCATCTCCAGCCTGGCAGGGCAGACCCTGCACAGAGGGTTTCCAGCACACGAGCACAGGGAATGCTGCTTCTCTCCTCCTCCACTGGGCCCCAGGATAATTAGGAATGGCACTAATGAGCTCGGGGGGGAAGGTTTTGTCTAGGGTTTTTGCTTCGAATGATGTTTGGTATCTGCTTTAGAGCCACTGCAATGTGGCAGAATGGAGAGAGGAAAGACAAGCTGCAGAGTTAGGGTCTTTTGTGGAAATTTAGGGGTGTGTGGAAAGGATCCTGGTTGACTGGCACATCTCTTCCCTCTTACATCCCAGGGCTGCAGCTGGAACAACTCACTGAGGTTTCTCAAGCTGCAACATTTGAGAGTAAGCCCTGACAGAAATCCAGTTGAATTTACACTGCTTGGAGGTTCCCCATTCCCCAACCTTCCCAACAGATTCTCCTTGGAGTTCCTGCACAATCACAGCTCCATTACACTCCAACCCCTGTGGCACAGCTCATCCCCAAGCACGGGAAGGATCCCTGGAGTTCAAACCCAGTGGATTCTTTCCAGCTGAACAGCAAATTAGGGAGACAATTCCCCTCAGAATAATGAGACTGAAAACATATTTTCAGTTCTCATTACTGAGATATTATTGCATCTTCTTCTATTGCTTCATGAAGACTTCAGGGTTTGTGAGCACATCCATGAGCTGCCCCCAGTGTTCCACAGGTGCATTTACAGACACTTCTCAAGGCACATCCTTCATGTGGAGCACACAAACCCAGCAGGATGGTTAGCACAATGGGCAATAAACTGAGCTCAAGCTTCGCTTTCAGCTGCAATTAAATTTAATTAGTTTTAGCAAGACAGTGCTAAGAGGCCATAAAGAATGTGTGTTGCTTCAGCATGTGAAATTAGGACTCAGAAAGGAAAGGAATCCTGAATTTACACTGCTCAACAGTGAGAATCAAAAGGCAACTCTCACTGCTTGTCTGGGCTGCCACACAGGAATCAATATCCATATCACAGAATCACTGAGCTTGGAAAAGACCTCTGAGACCACTGAGTCCAGCCTGTGACCCATCACCACCTGCAGATGTGGCACTTGGCTGTGTGGGCACAGTGGGATTCAGCTGAAGGTTGCACTTGATGCTCTTGGAGGTCTTTTCCAACCTTGAAGTGACTCTATGATTCTCTAAGACAAATTAATTCACAGCTGCATTAATGAAACCTTCCTAAAGTAATCACTCCATGGCTCAAACCCTGGGAAATACCCAAAAGTGGAAGTTTCCCCAGGGCAGCAGCAGGAGGTTGGGGACAACATTTGGTGCCTGATTTGGGGTGGGTGTGTGCAGGACACAACAGCACAGCCATGCAAGGGACAGGTCTGGGGGAAGAGGGAAGTGAGGCAGAGCAAACAGGAAAGGGGAATTGTCTGTGTTTCCTTGAATTCCTGCCAGGCTGAAGGGGAAGATCCTGAGGGCACAGCAGCAAGAGGGGGAGATTGTCTGCTCTGGTCCTGGCAGGGGCTGCCAGCTCCTGCAAAGAAACTGCAACAGTGCACTGTCAATATATTCCAGGAAGAGTTCCATTATTTAAAAGGACATTAAACTCATTCCTCTCCAATGCCTGAATTAAAACATCAGTAATTCCCCTGCAATGAGCTGGAGGTCAGGCTACAGCAGAGCAACGGGTTGGGACAATGCTGGAAACTCTCTGTACTGTCTTTGATACACTGGAAAAAAAAAAAAGAAACTAAACATTTCCTACAATGGAAACAGAATTCCAGCACGTGGGGATTGAATTCACTCCTCCAGTGAGCTGAATGATGAGGTGGAGCTGCTCTAACCAGGATGGATGCTCCAGGCTGGGAATCATCAGAGTGCTGTGTGGTTTGGAGCTGAGACAAACACCTCTGTTAAGCAACTGAGCTCAAAGTGTCTGCACCACCCTGAGCTCCAAGTTCATTCCACAGCAGCCTGGCTGTCGCCCTGCCCTGCCCTTGGCTCACTGACTCCCAGCTGAAAGCCACCCTGATTCCCTCAGCAATAAAACATTTACAACACTCAGTCCTGGAGTGCAGAACACACCAAATGTAACTGGCATTAATGTCTGCTGGAAGATCCCAACAAGTGCAGCATTAAAAACCAGCTAAAATGCTATTTTCACACCACACTGAGCAGGCAGGACAAGGGCTCAGGGCAGATCAGGCTGGAATTTACACAACAGGTGTAAACTATAAAAAAACCTCAACACTTTGCTGCTCTAGATTGATTTCATTAAGCCATTTTAATAACAGAGAAGCATCAGCACTTCTATCTTTCACTCAACTGATATTCCATTTCATCCTCCACTTCACACAAGGAAGCACTTGAGAGCCTGAGATGTGAACATGGAGAGGTTCACCCCAGGTCACCCCACCTCGAGCCCAGAGCCCCCAATCCAGAGGGATTTTCAGCCCACCTGGCAGCACAACTGTTCAGGCAATGCCAATGGGGATGAGACAGAAACTAATTTATACACAGAGAAATCAAATAAACGAAATAAAAGTGTTCAAAGCCAGGCTGGAGAGGGCTTAGAGCAACCTGGGCTAGTTTAGAAAACCTAGAGAAGGTTGTGTGGGGACCTCAGAGCAACCTGCCAGGAGCTGAAGGGGCTCCAGGGAAGCTGCAGAGGGATCTGTGTTAGGAGCTGCAGGGACAGGACAAGAAGAAATGGAGATAAACTGAAAGGGGAAGTTAGATTAGATATTAGGAAGCAGCTTTCCCTGTGAGGGTGGTCAGACACTGGCCCAGGTTGCCCAGGGAGGCTGTGGCTGCCCCAACCCTGGCAGTGTTCACAGCCAGGTTGGCTAAAGCCTTGAGCAACCTGCTCTGGTGAGAGGTGTCCCTGCCCAGGGCAAGGAATTGGGGTTGGATGATCCCTAAGCTCCATCTCAACTCCTCTTAACATTCTCTGATACTGTGACAGTGGAAGGTCTCCTTACCCATTGCAGGAGGTGAAATGGGTTGATCTTTGAGGTCCCTCCCAACCCAACCCATCCCAGGACTCTGGGATTCCAGGATCCCTTCCCCTCCCTCAGCTGGGGAAGGCTGGTCACCTGCAGAGCCCTGCTGTCCTCACCTGTCCCCGCTGCGCCGCTGCTCGTTCCAGGTGCCATACTGACTGTCAGGCTCCTGCACCAGCGTGTCGGTGTCCTTGGCTCCCTGGGGCTGCCTGGAGAAGCATTGCCTCAGCTGGTCCTGCAACAAAACACCTCATCATTCCAGTGTCCCTTGGGGAAGGGAGAACATTTTACAGCCAAGACTGGGTTTGCATCTGCCAATTCCACTTGGTCAAGGAAAAACTGGAAGAAATCTAAACATGGAAAAATAGCTGTGAAATCAGCCAATTAATTCTCTGTACAATCAGCACTGTTTTCCTGGGCCCTTCCAGAGCCCCTGAAAGCCAATGCTGTGGGCAGGTACTTAACTGCTCGTCCCTTTCACCTTCATTACCTGAACAAACACACCATGGCTTTCAGCTCCAGATCAGCTTTGCTTATCAAGATTTTATCTGACAGCAGATTACATGGGTTTCCACCTGCCCTTGGAAAAATCCAAGGATTTTTCTCTCTTTGAGAAGAAAGAAATTAAAAAGAAATCCCCCCCCTGGCTCAAACCCACCTAGCAGAACACACTGGTGGGAAGTACCAACACATCTCTCTCTCTTCAGGCAGCACACACAAAGCACCAACCACATTCAATGAAACCAAGAATTCATATTAAAACTAATATCTGGGCTGCATCAGAAGGAGTGTGGACAGCAGGTCAAAAGAGGTGATTCTTCCCCTCTACTCTGTGTTCAATCCAGGCTGGATGAGCCTTGAGCAACCTGATCTAGTGAGGAGGTGTCCCTGCCCAGGGCAGGGGTTGGGACTGGATGATCTGTAAAGTCCATTCCAACTCCTAAATTCTATGATTCTATGATTATTACTCCCAGTGGCCACAGCCACTCTCCAGCCCTGTCACACTGCTGCTGCTGAAGTGCCTTGGTGCCAAGGGAAACAAAGCACAAAGGCTCCACCACTTACTCCAACTATCACCACAAAGTGAAATGCTCAGTGTGTAACACTCAAGTAAACCAAGGGCTCAGTTAGTGAGTCACAACAAACAGATGTTTCCTGCTTTTCATGTTCCAGATGCTCCTGCAGCCTCAGAGTTCACTGCCAGCAATCCTTACGCTTTACAGTATCATGGAATTGTTAAGGTTGAAAAGACCTCTAAGATCATAGAGTCCAACCTCATGTATATATAGATCTACAAACACAGCTCTGTCCAGGTAAGCCCAGACACAAGCCAAGTTCTTCCATTCCCAGTCCCTGCCAGGCACATGCTGCTCCCAGCAAGGGAAATAGTCTGGAGTTTCCTAGAAACCACAAGGCATTTCCTCCTGCTTGGCTCGGGCACATGTTTTGCCTTCTACAAACTCCCTCTGCAGCTTCCCAATGTCACAGTCTGCTCTGGGGGCTCTGCTAACACCCCTGGGCTCAGCCTTCTGCTCTCACCTGGTGCCACAGCACCTTTGGCAAGTGGCTGCACCTCTAGGAAAGGCACTAACAAGTGCCAATCATTTCTTCTCACTTCCTTCTCCAACTGTCCATGCTCATTCAGGGTTGGGTTTTTTCCAGCTTAATACTTATTATGAGTTCTTTTCAACCCCAATCTCACAAGTTACCCCATCCTTGTGCTCAGTATGTACAGGGTATTTTCCACCAGCTATGACCAAAGCCTGTTAGCTCTGAGCAAGACACACTCTTAATGGTTGGACTTGATGGTCACAAAGTTTTCTTCCGGACTTGATGATTCTATGAGTCTAACTTGCAATCACTGATGCTGTTTCTAGCTAGAAACTAGTTTAAGAAACAGGAAGAGGAGCAGCAGAAAAGCTGCTGTTGCATGGAGGAGGCCCTGTTTGGGCAGTGCTGTGTTATCGTGGCCGTGGACCCTGTTGGGAGCTGTGTGGACAGTCCAGATAATACAGCTCAGATGCAAATATATCCTCATCCAAAGGCTTACACTGCAGACACATATTTCCTCAGCTTCAGGCAACACTCCATGTTACAGATACTTGAACTTTGAGATGTGGTTTTATAGCCAAAACGAGACAATTCTCTGTGCTATAACCAAAAGAAACCTGAGAAAGAAATAACATTACTGCTACTGTAGTCACTGTGAACTCAAAGCCAATAAAACCAACTGAAAGCCTAAATGGGAGGAATAAACCACTCCAAATTCCAGGAGATCTGGAATTCTGCAAGCTCTAGAGACTGGTACATTCAGCACTGTCACTGTGTGGCTCCTGGGGGGAGCCATTTATTTCAAGACTGTGTCTTTCCCTGACTCTCCCTCTCAACACATTTTTTTTTTAGGTGCCAAATAATTGGAAAAAATAAACATTCTTTAGGCACCAACCACAAAAACAAGGAGTGGGAAGAGGAGCTGATCCTCTCCCCAGCATGTGGAGGAGGTGTTGGCTGGGGGCACTGAGGGTGATGCACAGAAGCAATTTATAGCCCAAGCAGCTCTGAGGAGCTGAAGGAGGAAGAGACAACCAACCCTAAAGATTATCCCTTCCAGGTGGTGATTATTAGCAAGCAAAAAACCCATGAGTTTTAGCCTTCCTTTAGAAGATCTCTCACTGTCACCACACTGCAGGAGGACTCCAGGCAATCCAGAGGTGCAGCCAGGCCAGGCACAGCCACTTCCTCCACAAACAGAACATTCAGGACACAGGAAAACCAGAGATTTGAAAGGAAAAGGCAGGAAAAAGGGGTCTGGTGACATTTTAGTGCACAAGATAAATCCAAACTAGGAATTTTCTTATGTATAATGGCAGAAATCTCCCCAGTCATGTAAATCCCACACTTGATCCAGGTTTCAGATGCTCTAACTCTCCAAGCTTTGATCTTTAACTTCACAATTCTCACACCAGCAGCCAGGGAATAAAAGACTGAATTTTCCTGTGAACTAGAGCAGCTGAGCTGTGTCCTGCTCTGCCTCTGGTCCTGCTAAAATGAGACATTATGGCTCTTTCAGTCCTCCCTTGGAATTAAGCTGTGCTTGGCCACAGCCCAGGGCTGCTCACTCCTGCAATTCCCAGTTCCTGAGCATGATGCACACACAGTGTTGGTCCCTCCACCCCAGAGGTACCTGTAACCCTGAGTGAATGCAGACAGTTATGTAAAATCCTTCTGCAAGGATGTGAAACAGACCTGGCACCGGAGGAACAGCAGCTCAGAGACATCTCATGAGTCAGGAGCTGCACAGACAGTTTCAAAAATATCTTTGTTTGCAAAGGAGACATCAGCCAGCCAAAGTGACAGCCCACAGCTTGAGTGTGAACACTCAGAGCTGAAACCCACTGGCATTGCTTGGCTATGAGGAGGAACTGCACAATGGAAGGAAGTTCTGACCATCTGCCTTGTCAACACAGAGCTCAGAGAGAAATTTTCCCTGTTTTCTTGAAAAGTGCTTTCCTTTTTCATTTTTCTCCCTCTTTTTTTTTTTTTTTAGCTAAAGAAGTCAGATGTGGTCAAATTGCCCCTTAAATCCTGATAAATCTAGAAGACCATCCCAGCTGTTCCCCTGCAGGAAGATGCCACGAACAACTTATTGTATGAGGATTTTATCCATCATTTTGCAATTGTCTCTGCCTTGAGCAAGATGCAGGGATGGATGACCTCCACAGTTCCTTTATAACCCCAAAATCACTCTACTATTACTCTAAGGATTATTGCCCAAAGGTGAACTAAACATCTTGGACCAGGATTAGAATTAGCAGAACACAACACTGTATTGAAACCAA
Organism: Acanthisitta chloris; assembly: GCF_000695815.1. Classification (NCBI taxonomy): domain Eukaryota; kingdom Metazoa; phylum Chordata; class Aves; order Passeriformes; family Acanthisittidae; genus Acanthisitta; species Acanthisitta chloris. Next base: position 57,696 of record NW_008688475.1, on the reverse strand, counting down.
CCAACACCAAAACCCACAGCAAGTGTCTGTGGGTCACAGCCCACAGAAATTTGTCTTTGGAAGGACCCAAATGCCAACACAGTGAGGGAAAAGTGTGACCCCATGGAATGAGCATCCCAGGATATCCATCTGTACTTACTATCCGTCGAACCAGAGCTGCCCACAGGGAGTAGGTCATGGCTCCAGCCCAAGCTCCAGTGATCAGGGGGAGATTGACCAATTCCGTGCTTAAATTAATTGCTGCGAGGACTAAGTGCCTCAGGGAACATCCCAGGCTGGGTCAGCACCTTCTGCCCCCACCCTCCCTCCTGCAGCCACAGATAAACAGTTCCAGGAACTGAGCAGCTTCTTTCTGACCTCACAGATGAGGAGCTGGAGACCTCCAGAGCAGACTCCACCAGAGCCACGTGGGGACAGCTCTTCAGACCTCCACAGATCAATTTCAGAACCTTCCAGGTCTTTACATTAGGACACAGCTCATCTCCACTGGGCCAGCAGGTCAGAGATGGCAGAGAGCAGCCTTGGTATCATCCCAAGAGGTACATCCCTCTGTATGGGATCCTCAGCACAGGAAGGACAGAACTGACCTGCTGGAGCGAGTCTAGAGGAGGCCATGGAGATGATCAGAAGGTTGGAGCACCTCTCCCATGAGGAAAGGCTGAGAGAGCTGGGGCTGTTCAGTCTGGAAGAGGATCCAGGGTGACCTAATTGCAGCCTTGCAGTGCCTGAAGGGGCTCCAACAGAGCTGCAGAGGGACTCTGACAAGGGTGTGTAGTGATAAAACAAGGGGGAATGGCTTCCCACTGCCAGAGAGCAGGTTTGGATTAGATATTGGGAAGGAATTCTTCCCTGTGAGGTGCTGAGACACTGGCACAGGTTGCCCAGAGAGGCTGTGGCTGCTCCATCCCTGGGAGTGTTCCAGGCCAGGCTGGACAGGGCTTGGAGCAACCTGGGCTAGTAGGAGGTCTCCCCACCCACGGAAGAGGAGCAGAAAGAGCTGAGCTTTAAGATCCTTTCCAGACCAAACCAGTGTGTGATCCCACTGGCCCTGGTGCCTCCTGGGCTGGAGAGGACAAACCAGTTTACTGTGGCCAACTGGAGCTGGTGCTGCTGCTGGATGCATGAGCACACGCCTGGGGAAGCTCCGTGTGCCCCAGGTGTCTGGAAGCACTCACAGAACATATTTAGCACTCTCAGATCCTGAGGAGCTGCACTGCTCTGCTCCAAAAGCCTTTAAATAATGTATGTTTCCCTCTCCCATGTGCACTGGAGTACGTACCAGTCCCACGGCATCATCTCACAAATGCCATCAGCCCCGACATCCTCCCTGTTGCTATGCAACCCAGGGCTGCCTCTCCATATGTGTTTTCCCTGCCTCTTCCACAAGGATATGATGCCCAAGCACCAATTACATCCCTGATATGAGAGCTGACAGCCTTTCCTTACGAAACACAAGTTGTTTTTGAAGGGTGACTGGTTTCATTCTGCACCTTCCCATTGCTTTCCAGTTTGATGCACAGGCCTGAATCCCAAACACCTTCTCCATGGAAAGGCTCAGCAAAAAACACCACAAAGCAAGCATAGACCAGCAGAAACCAGGGAATGCACCAGCATTCCTTTAGCCCTAACCCAGGGAGTAAATCCCAGGAGGGAGTGTGACCAGCTGGGACCCCAGAGGAGCTGGGGAGAGAGGGCAGAGATTATCCCAAGCTGCTGTATCCAATGGACACTGTTAGCTGCTCTCCTTTGGGCAGCTCCATCCTGCTCCCACAACAGCCTTATCTCCAGTGCCAGGGCCTTGCTGATAGGGAGTGGGTCTGCACCTAAGGAACAAACCCCTTTGCCTTAGCACTGTGTCTGAACTGACCAAAACACAAATAAATCCATGTATTCCACATACATCCTTTGGAAATGTGTATGTGACTTATGCTGCACCACAAGTATTTTCACCTCGATCAAAACACCCAAACTGTCTCACAAACAGTGTGACATGTGGGTCAGCACAGAGCTGACAGGACCCTCCTTGCATACCCAGCAACAAAGGAAATCACTGCCAGGAAGTTCAGGGATGTGGAGCTGCTGGAATGAGACCAGGAAGAAGCCATGGAGATACTCTGAGGGCTGGAACTTCTCTGCCATGGAGCCAGGTTGGGAGAGCTGAGGGTGTTCACCTGGACAAGAGAAGCTCCAGGGAGACCTCAGAGCCCCTTCCAGTGCCTAAAGGAGCTCCAAGAATGCTGCAGAGAGACTTGGGACAAGGGCCTGGAGGGACAGGACACAGGGAATATCTTCCCACTGCCAGAGGGCAGGGCTAGATGGGATATTGGGAAGGAATTCCTCCCTGTGAAGGTGCTGAAGCACCAAAGACAGACCCAAAGTCTACCTGGCACTGCCTCTATCCACAGCAGAGAATGTGGCCAAATGAATGCAGATGAAGTCAGTGCTGCCAGGGATGTGGTTACCACCATGGAATGCAATCAGCTCCCTGCTCCTGAGGTGACTCTCACTGCAGGTATAACCTCTTTGCTCCACTGAGGATTGCAGACATTTGAGAGTTTGCCATGCTCTCCCCTGCACACAGAGCTGCTGTGCTCACTGAGCACACCACGCACACGTCATGCGGCTCCGAAGGCTGAAGCTAGAGCAGAGGTTGACTCGATGTGCAAAAAGCAGACAAGAACCAAATGCTAAATATAAGCCTTGCTGGGGCTGAGAGAGCTGTGACAGCACTTCCTGCAAGAGGTGGGAACAGAGAGCACAGAGCAGAGGGAAGAGTTGGGAACATCTCTCGAATCTCTCCTATATCATCAACAGATTAAATTTCCTCTTCAGCCTTAGGCAGTGAATTGATAAGAAACCAACCCCCAGGAACCCAAAGCAGCAGAGACTCTGTCAGGAAGATCCTGAGCAGCTCAATGCTGTCCTACCTCCACCACGGAGGGACCCACACTGTCCCCAGGGCATATCAGCATTGACAAAAGCTGGCACAGATCACTGAGCAGGATCTCTTCACCATGGCAAGAGGCACCAGCCAGAACAAGGCAATTCCATACTGGGATGCCAAGGAGGGAATAGATTTGCTTTTTCTGAAAGCTGAATGCTTGAAATCAACACCTCCCACTCGAAATGCTGTGTTTCACAGCTCTCCTGCACAGCTAATGTCTCTGCACAGAAGACACAAGTTAAACTTCAAACAAACATTCCTGGGAAAAAAGTGCTCTTCAGCTTACAGGCTGGAATGAAAGATGTACAGAAAGTGATAGGATTTCCTGACAACAAGTGAATAACAGACACAAAGCCTTTGGAGGCTGCACTGCTTGTTTCAACAGTCTCAGACAGCTCAGATGATGTTTTAGGAGACAACAGTCAGAATACACACACAGCTCCTGCTCCAATGGATCACCACAAGCATTCCCTGACACTATCACAGGGTTACCAAAGCTCAGTCAAAATGCTCTGCCAGGATAAAGAGGCTGTGAGGACGGTGAGGATGCTGAGGCACTGGCAGAGGTTGTTCAGAACAGCTGTGGCTGCTCCATCCCTGGGACTGTTCCAGGTCAGGTTGGATGGGGCTTGGAATAACCTGGGCTAGTGGAAGGTGTCCCTCTGCCCATGACAGGGGACTGGACTGGATGAGCTTTAAGACCCTTCCAGCCCAAACCATTCCGTGATTCTAAGAGTTGTGTTCAGTGAAGTTTTCACTAATACAATTTATTTTCCCCTGAAATCCATCACTTAGAGCTTAAAATAAAAAGCCAGTAAGGTGGATGAGCACAAAGCACCAGCTCCAAATCTATTGATGTCGTTTTCTTATGCTTCAAGAACACAGTAAAAATCATCTCCTTGCAGCCAGTGTGAGTGAAATCACAGAGCAAAGCCATTTAAGTGCTTTTTCCTGTCAAAATAACAAGAGAACAACAACAGCAGCCACCAAATGCCCAGCACGATGGGTTTCTGGCCCAGATTTATCTGCCAGCTATGTTCATGGCCTGTTAAACCAAAGAGAAGTTATTAGGACTGAAAAAGCAGGAACTGTTTCAGCACTGCTCTTGTATCTGCAGTAATTAAACTGAACGGCCTCACTCCTCCCCCCAGCCCCAAACAAGACAAACAACTCCTTTTTCAAGCCTGATTGCTGAAATCATGCTTCCCCCAGCCCCAACAGCTCCAGGAGCTTAGAGATAAACTTCCATTCACTGACAGTACCAAAAAAAATATCGTGGAGAACAATTCACTGTGCTCCTGGTGAATATTAGGACAAAACAGGTCATCACCTATTCTTTGGAGGGTCTGTACCTATTCCAAGTTCAGAAGCAAAGTGCCAACTTGTAGTAACTTGGTTTCACACATAGTTTGTTGCAGGATGCTCACCACAAAGGACAAACCTTTGCAGACAGACCTTGGGTACAATCAGAACAGGTAGTGCAGACGACAGCTCTCTGAGCAGCAGAGACAGCCCCAGGTGATGTGCAGGAGAGTGGCAGGTGTGTCACTCAACCCAGGGCCCTCACCCATCCCTGAGCACCAGAGAGGGATCCTGCTCCATGGGGAAAGGCACAGTCCACCAGCTTTCCAAGGAACAAGCTGCCTGCACAAGCTTCTGCTGGCTTAGAAAGAAACATCTGGGAAGATTAAAGACCCAGGATGGGAATTTCAACCTTTAGCCGAGCAGATGACAGGGACAAGGCTGTAGGGTGACAGTGGAAGTATAAGGGATGTAGGACGACAGGGAAAGGGCTGTCAGGTGACAGTGGAAGTGGAAGGGCTGTAGGGTGACAGGGAAAGGGCTACAGGGTGACAGTGGAAGTGGAAAGGCTGTAGGATGATAGGAAAAGGGCTGTTAGCATGCAACAAAACCTCTCAAGTGCCCTCCCAGCACACCAGGGACTGCTCCACTTCCATCTTCATTTTGGAATGACATTAAACTCTGAATCTAAACCAAGGAACTGTGATGCTTCCAGGTGAAGTTTGAATAAACCACCATTTCCACTGACCACTCAGTGCTCCAAAGCAAACCACTACTAAATGCACTTGGGTGTTATTTTTAGCACATATCGGAGCAGCCCCAGAACTCATCTTTCCTGTTCTATTTCCGAATCTTCTCCCAAAGCATCTGAAACACCTCTGAGGTTTTCCATGACATTTTTAGCAGTGTGAGGGGAATTAAGGGCATGGAACAGCTGCCCTGGTTTTATTGTGTGGCTGCAAAGCTGGAGGTGCAGAACTCATCGTGCTGGCTGTGAAACCAGATCTCCCACCCAGAACAGGACCATGACTGATCCCACCCCGATTAAATCAGAGTCCATGTTTAAAGGATGTACCTCTGCTCTTCTTACAACAAAGACACTGAGCTGATGACATGAGACAAAAATGGAAAACTGCCTCAGTAAAGATGCCTGAGAGACAAACCAACTTCCATTTAAAAGGCTTCACTGCGAAGTAAAAACTTGTGCAAGCTCAGCTACGATTCCCAGATCTGAGGCTGAAGAAGTTTACTCACACTGTCTTAAATGGTTCTGTCTGACCTGAGTTTGGACAGGTTTCTGGGCCTTGCATGATGCCAAGTTCTGCACCAGCAGTCACCAGTGACAGCAGAATGGAGCTGGAAGCCACTGGTCCTTGCTGTGCCAGCAGGAGCACACGAACTCAGCTGCTCCGTGTTTAACTACCCCAGCACTGATCTATCAGTGCAGATGACTACCTAAAGCAGTAAATAGTCAGTTTATGCTGAGCTACACACTTTACACTCATCCCATAGTTCCATAGTTGGTTTTTGGCAAAAATGTCAGCAGTTGCAGGCACTAAGACCTTGTCCCAGTCAGATAAAAAGCACCAGCTCAAGGTCCAGACTCACACGTCACCGGCACCAACGACAAACTTTCACCAGTGCTGAGACCTCAGCTTGAGCCCAAGTGAAACCAAATTCACACATCGAGCCAAGCACAAGCAAAATTCCTTCTGGAGGAACAGCAGCTTCAGGGCTGTCACCAGTGACTTAAGTGAAAGGGTCACCCCGCGGCTCCTGATTTCTGCTCCGTAAGCAGAGCTGTGTAAGACAGCAGAGCACTTGTCCTCTGCAGGTTTCACATTCCCATTTTCCAGCCTTCTTTCAAGAGTTTTTCATTCAGGTGACTCCAACAAATCTAAAACATCAGCTTAAAACAGAAGCCAACAGAACTTCACCATGCTAACACTGTAACAGTGGTTACCAAATATTTTCCTCTTCATTCTTTTGTGCTTACTAGACAGTATTTTCTTTCCCAGTGCAAGCCAAACAGGAGATGGATAGCAAGCTGGGACAGAAATGCCCCAACCAGAGCTGATAGAGAGGCCTGGAAACAGCCCATATGCAAACACCACACCTGCCCAAGGAATGCAGCGTCACCTGCACTCGGCTCTGAGCAAACCCTGTGGGGCCACAGCACAACTCTGCGTGTTTACACTTCACAACCAGTAACTGCTTTGCTTAATAATACCAAAAACAAGAAACCAAAACGTTTTAGCCACTTCAGAGAGTTTGGGGTTTTACCCACACGCTGGCACCAAGGCTTAGGGCCCCGTTTTGCACAGCACAACCACAGTCACCTGCTTCCCACAGGTCAAGCCTTGGGTTTAAATCACCAGTTTTGGCTCCTCTCCATGAAACAAACCAGAATAAACTGGATTCCCTTTCCTTCCCCCACTCTAACCCCAAACCATCTCTGCTTTGCAGAAGGTGCCAGAACTAGAACCAGGAGGGGTCAACACTGGCTGTGAGGAGCATGGCACAGCCAGTCCAGCCCCTGGGGAGGGATTTTCCCCTCCCAACTAACCTCACCTCCACCACTTTGCCATGCCTTGTAATACAGAATGTCCTTCCCCAAAATACCCTGGAGCCTAGGAAAGGCATTTAATGGGAAAGGAAGGGGAGAGTGGCACACAGCTACAGTGAGCTCTTCACCTTTCTCCCATGGAATGACACCCTGTCCCTGCTCCACCACAGCCTCCACAAGTCACACTGTTCTTATCATTTCAATGTCGACAAAGTAGTAAATACAGAGAAAAACACCTTGTTTCAATAAGAGAATAGAGTGATGATCACTCATGCTGACTGCAGAGTGGCAGTGCGTAACTCTCATGACAAACTTAGCCTCAGGCATTTACTACTGGAAATCTCAAATCCTGAAGCACATCCAAGGCTGCTCTGGCCTGTGCTGAGGAACTGACAGACAGACACCAGTGCAGTTGCAGACCAACTTTCCCATTCAGACAAACACTTGCCCTACCTCACTGTCTTGCTTCAAAGCTCAACCACATATTCCCCATTCCCCAAACCTTAATTCCCTGGCAAATGAAAACATCCACCTGTGCTGCAAGGGAGGAACCAGCTGGGAGCAGACAGACAGACAAGACAGCATTATCTGGAAGTGTTTGGGGGCTATTTTCAGCTGGAAAGGTAGGAATGAGGTAGGTTTTGTTCTCAGATAAAATGCTGCAACAAACCCAAAGGTTTTGCATTGCATTCTCTCCCTGGAAGGTCTCAAAAAGGTGCATGGCTTACAAGCTCGGGTGGCTCTGAACTGGGCTGCCTCTTCCTCAAAGAGGAAAACCTCTGCTGACTCCGCACTGAAAACCTTCGGAAGGACTCTCTGCTCCGGGATGCAAAGTGCCTGAAGGAAGAGGTTCTCTTGAAGGGAGTCCTGCTGCCACCTTCCCCGCTACTCCGCTCATGAGCCACCGCAGTAGTGACTAAATTTAGTGCTTCCTGCAAGGATCTCCGCACTGTGCCCATCCACTGGGTCATGTGAGTTTGTGCCACTGTCAGTTTGTCTCCAAGGTAATCCATTTTTATTTTTTTTTCCTCCAGCAGAGATGAGAAATCAGTACGAAGTAGCAATTAAAATATATCCTCCTTAACAACCCTGATTTTATTTTGCCAAAAGTGATTCCACGTACGAAATCTTTCCAGCTAAGGCAAACAGCACTGCACTATCACCCTCAGCATGTCCCTAGAATTAAATAACCAGAGATGTGAGGTTGGAGATTGGTATTTGTCAAGTAGGAAAAAATAAAAGACTTTTCCTACTTACAATCGGATTTCCAGAGTTCCATCAAAACATGTTTAATTCAGCCATGCTAAAGAGAGAAATCAAGGTTTAAATCCTGACACAGTCACTTGAAACGAGTCCATCTGCAAGCACAGATTTAAGCTCTCACTGTCTCATTTCAGAGCAGGAAAAGCAACTCCCTTTTGAAGCCAAGTTTTTGTTTGGCTGTAAATATCAGCAGGATGAACAATATCTTCTCCTCCAGGTTCGGCAGGTGACAGCACACGGACCAAAGTTCTGGCGCTCCTATACAATCCATTTAGCAGCAACACGAGCAGATCTTCTGTACAATAAATCCAATGCTTTTCCTCCCAAAAAAAAAAATCAGCAGGACGGGGTCAACAGCAGCAGAATCCCCCTGCCGTCGGAGCCATCCTTCCTTGCAGGAAAAGGGAGCAGATCCCGGAGGGACGTGGGGAGGCTGCAGGGGAACCGTGTCCTGCTTTCCCAGTGGGACTCTCTTGCTGCTCACAGCCTGCCAGAAGATCTTCTGGATGACATCAGCTCCTGCTTCCAGGGGGGCTCCCAACCGATGGGCAAACGCTGGAGCAGCAGCAGGCACAGCCTGTCCCCACAGCTCTACCGCTCCGCACGGCGCCCGGAGCGGCTCTGGGAAGGAGCTGCTGGAGACACAGCTGCTGGAAGCTTGGCTGGCTCCCAGCCTGGCTCTGCCATGCTCCCAACGCTGCTGCCTAAGGCACACGAGGTTACAGCCTGCCCCTGCTATCCCGATCCCTCTGCTCCGGGAGAGGAAACAATGAGGAGGTGACCAAGCTGCAGAGATCTGCCCAAGGAAGGATCTGGGTTGGGCTTTATTATAGTACAGGCAGCGTTTCCATGGCAACACAGGGAACAGCATCTGCTGGCTGCAGGAGCAGGCAGGAGTTGCACAGATCTATTGGAATGATTCATAGTTTGCACAGGTCACGTGTACTTAACTGATTTTAACCCTTCCTGGAAGCAGGTCTGGGCCAGGGAATGGCTCACACCCACACCACAATGTTCCCACTGGGATTGGGACTAAACTCACATCCTCAACCTGCTGCTCCGGGGGCACCTGGGCAGTGCCAGTGCCTGTACCTGGTTTATGGGGCCATGTGTGACCTCCAACTGGACACATGATGATGACCGAGGTCTTTTCCAACCTAGTTGATTCTATGATTCTGTCAAACAGTAACACATCTGAGTCTGTGCCTGGGGGACCAGCACAGGATAATGATTAAACCAGGGGCTCGATCCAAAGCTGAACAGCTCTGACCATTGGAAGCAGGGTGTTTTTATTTCTCCACTTTCCTACAGTGTTACCTGTGGGAAGTGCTCCAAGTCATCCCCCAAGCTCTGCTCCCACCCCAGCTGCAGGGAGACCACAGGGTTGGTACCACAAAGCCTGAAATGGGTGGGAATAACAACCCCATGGGTCAAAGCAGGTAACACCGAGCAGTCAGGTGTCACCAGCCCTGGAATTCCTGGGAGCAGTCCATTGGGGAGCACAGCAGGAACCAAAGACATGGGTTAAAAGCAATAACCACAAGTTTATGACATACATTGGGACTTTAAGTCCAAAGTCAAGCTGAGACTAGTTCAGGACCAAGGGGAGAGAGGCAGGACAGGCGTGTTGGAAGTTGCTCGTTCTGCTGTTTATTCAAGGGGGTTTGTGGCTGTTGCTTAATCTGCCATACAAAGTACCAGAATTGCATCACCCTCTGCTCCTCTGAACTACCCAGAATGAAATTCAATGGAACAAAGAGTTTCTAGATAATATTTGATGACCTGGGTCTTGCACAACACTTCATTGTGCCCAAAACATGCCTTGCAGACACACAGGAGCCTGAGATGCTCTGAGGGAAGGGGATGCCTTTCCTTTGGAGAGCTGGACTCCACCAACCTGTAACTTAGCCCTGAGAAAAACTTCAGTGACAAAATGGTTCATTCTCCATCTTACTGCTCACTTCTGAACACATTTGTTTTGAACATTTTCAAACTGGAAGGCTAATAAAACCCTCAGTGATAAAAGGGAATCCAACCCACAGAGAAAAGCCTTTTTTCCCCCTCTCACAGCTCTTCTCTTGAAGAGCTGCAGGGTTATTTTTGTACAGAAATGGAAAGAGATCCTTTTGATCAGATGCCCCAAGGGCTGGGTGTTCCTTAGATTTGTAAAGAAATATAATGAAATTCCATTTCTCTCCCAGAGCTATGGATAACGCTCCAGCAACGACAGATCCTGCATCCCAGGCTGAGATTTAAGTCTTGCTGCACATTTTGATACTGTTTCATCTCAGCTTGATATCCCAAACATCTGAGCCTTTGAGGCCTGCTGCAGTGCAGGGATTCTGCACGGGGCACTTGGCCATTCCAGAGGGTTTCAGGCTCTGGCTGACTTGGGAACCCCCAAAATAGCAGCCAGAGAGTTCTGACCACAGCTGCCACATGAGTTAGTCAGCAGTGCCTTCACCTTCACAGCACAGAAATCTAACCTTCCTTCTGGACTATCACCTGGGGCAGACATGGGGAGAGGCACAGCCAGATTCCATCCAGGATCCACACAACGTGGTGTTCCTACAGCTCACTCACTGCAAGGACTTCTCTCATATGCACTGACTTGCAGGATCTGAAAATCCACTGCAGAATAATCTGAAAATCCACTGCAGAATGTACTCCACTTTTTTATTACACCTCCACCGAAAAGAGATGCTACACCAAATCTCCCTTTTTTTTGTCCTTAGAAGATTGCAAAACTGCTGATTGGGCTCTATCTGCAACACTAAATTTAGGATCCTCTGGCTACCACGTGAACACAGTGCCAGGTACTGAAGTAGCTAAATCACTGCTCAGATTAACACCTCACTTAACATCATGGCAAAATGCTTTAGAAGACAATCAGATGTGACTGCACCATCAAATTCACTTCTTCAGCTGAAGTGGCAGAGGTGGAAGGAGCAGCTTTAAGGTCCCTTCCCACCCAAACCATCCTGGCATTTTCCTGCTTGAGCTTCATACCAAAACCCAACGAGTTCAGTGACTACATGGTCACACTTAGCTTCCTGAGAAAAGCCATCTAAAAATAACTGAAGCCTAGAAAAAGTGGATTAAGTGTTAAGAAAACTTGGGGGAATATTACTTGATTAAAATGCATCTGCATAGCAAATCCATAGAAGAAATGTCCTCAAAAATGCCCTTCCCTGGACACTGCCAGACTGAGAGATGATCTCACAAGTTGATTTCACTTCCCTTTCCATCAGAGGTGTAAGATGCTCATCTCTGCCTTGAGCTGTGCAGTGTGTGTGAGGAGGGTTATTATTCTACTGTACTGAAATGCTTCTCTCTCTTCTACTCTATATCAAAACCTCAGAGGACCCTGTGACATCAGCCAGAAAAAAGCTGGAGAATGCTTTCAAAGTCTAAAGGATGGAGTTCTCAAAGCTGGAAGGACCTAAGTAGCAAATCATGTTTTGGGGCTTTTCTGATTCAAGGCAGATTTCACCTGTACGAAAAACATAATCCTCTACTGGAAAGAATTTTAAAACACACAAATCAACCTCACAATAAATTAGGATCCTGTACGAAAAACATAATCCTCTACTGAAAAGAATTTTAAAACACACAAATCACCCTCACAATAAATTAGGACCTAGATTAGCCATAAGGCAGACCCAGTTTCCAGGACATGCTGTCACAGCCTGGATCTCCTCCTGTGGACCCACACAGCGCAGCAGGGAAGCCTGAGCTGCCCTGGGAGCACACACACGTGTGCTCTTCTTCCCTAAGCCTCCCCAGAACATCACAGAATGGTTTGGGTTAAAAGGGATCTTATAGACCATTAAATCCAACCTCCTGCCATGGGCAGGGACACTTTCCACTAGCCCAGATTGCTCCAAGCCCCATCCAACCTGGCCTGGAACACTTCCAGGGATGGAACAGCCACAGCTTCTCTGGACAACCTGTGCCAGTGCATCAGAATCCTCACAGGGAAAAATTCCTTCCCAATATCCCATCCAACCTTGCTCTCTGGCAGTTTAAAGCCATTCCCCCTTGTCCTGTCACTCCATATGAAGCTCTGTAGCATTCCACACAAACTTCCCAGCTGGCAAAAGCTCCCAATGTATTCATGCAGTAACAGCATGGGGGTTACACAGAGGCTCTATTTCCTTCTCCTCTGGTGATTCCACATCTTTTTACACCCATCAGCCTACAGAACATCTCTGACCCCACACAGATGTCCCCAGCCCTTCAGTCCAGCAGCCCTGGCTGAGTGAGGGTTTGTTCCTGACCGAGAACAGCACAAGATGATCCTCTGCCTGTTACAAATGCTAGTGATGATCTCACCCTGCAGCCACCCTGGGCCTGACAGGGGTCTGCAGCTCCAGAAATCAGAGCACACACACTGCTACCCAGTGCTGCATGACTAATTACCACAGCACAAATGGGACCTCGTTATTCAAACTGGATACTTCCATTATTAACATCTCTTCCACCTACAGCTCACAAACACAGCCCTGCACAAAGAGGTAACAATCCTCATTTCTCCTCTCCCTTGGTAGGAAACAAAATTCCATGGTGACATTACATTTTCCAAAAGCTGCTTAGAGCTCATTTTGAGCTTTACCTGCTCTCCAACACGTATAATTATGTTAATGACTAGATAGGATTGGAAGGTCAAATTAGAAGCAGCTCTGCACGTACACAGCACAGAACACACAGCCCAGGAGGGGCAGGTGGGACTTGTGGTGAAGCCTCACAACAAGTTTGAGCCCTCCCAGTCCACAGGATCCTCCCCCCACACTTCCCTGCCAGCATGGAACTGGGAAGGAATTGTGTTATTTGGGCTGAAGACTACCAAGAGGACACCAGGGATTGGTTTCACCTCGACTGCATCCCTGAATGACCCTTTGACAGCAAAGTAGATGGGACAGAAAGAAGGGCAACCTTAGTTTGGACCAACTGTGCAAAGTCTCTTCTCTTCCCTTGGGGACCCTCAGTGAGAAATTCACTCTCCTAGTGGGTTTATCCTGCCTCACCCTACATTGCTCCACTTCAGTTAGCAATAATAGCTCATGCAGCTCTGAAGGGTCTCTGGGAGGCATCACCCCATGCACTAACAGCATGACCCAGGACTTGTGGAGTCCCTGACAGCTCCAGTCCCACCTCAGGCCTCTGAGCCTGTCTTTCAGCACCCCCAGGAGCAGAGCCTGCCCTTGTAAGGCTGTCCTGGCCCTGCATTCCACACCGACTCTCTCTCTGTTTCATTAGTAAGAGAACTTAATTTAACCTCTTATGTTTGACATTAGGACTATTTAAAGATGCAGCACAGGGCTGGGCTTAGCTGCATGGCTCCAGACTCAATTACTCCTAGGTTCCTCAGACACTGCAAACAACCCATGGGGTTATAGGCTTATTTTTGCTTCTGTCTTCTGTATTTTGCCATCTGAACTGTCACATTCAAAGGAGGAGCAGCAAGGGTTCCTAACTACAGGCTGAATTTCTTACATGTAACATCCCGTCGTGGAAGTTTTTAACCACAACACCTTCAAATTCTCATTTCAAGTGAAAAAGAAATGCTTGGCCACACACCTGGCAGAGTGAGGCACCAAAGCCCAACAGCTGGAGCAGAGGGTTTGGTGAGCTCTTTCATTCCAAACCAAGACAAACTGAACTGCTCTAAACCGACCTTAACTCAGAACAATATATAACTTTGGAAGAGATAGAGAAGGGCATGGACCTGTTGGGGTGAGGCCAGAGGAGGCCATAAAGCTGATTAGAAGGATGGATCCTGCAAGAAAGTTGGGATTTTTCAGCCTGGAGAAGTGAAGGCTTTGGGGTGACCTACTGTGGCCTTCCAGTGGGGTGACCTAACTGTGGCCTTCCAGTAGAGCCACAAGGAAGATGGAGAGAGACTCGTTACAAAGGCTTGGAGGGACAGGACAAGGGGAAATGGCTTCACACTGCCAGAGGGCAGGGATAGATGGGATACTGAGAAAAAATTCCTCCCTGTGAGGTGCTGAGGCACTGGCACAGGTTGCCCAAAGAAGCTGTGCCTGCTCCATCCCTGGAAGTGTTCCAGGCCAGGTTGGATGGGGCTTGGAGCAACCTGGGCTAGTAGAAGGTGTTCCTGTCCATGGAACAAGGTGATCTTTGAGATCCCTTCCAACCCAGGCCATTCCATGGTCTTACAGCAGATCCCTAGTTTGCCCACCCCTCCAATCCATGATGCCCTATGGAACTTAACCCAGCCAGAGATGAAAGGCCCTGGTGGGTTTATCTGCTTTGGGGTTTCTAACTTTTCCCTGGTGATAGGACAACACAATTCACTGAGATGCCCAGAGAGCCTCACCTGCCCCAAGAGCCACAGGCAGCCAGAAGAACATAAGAGAGGGATGGATGGATGAGTGGGGAGATGTCACATTTCATCACAAGAACTTTGTACAGTGTTCATGCAGCAGAGTCTCCTTTGTACCCTGACCCCTGGGTATCCAAATATTTACACTAAATGTTTAGTTTTGATCCTTACTTTCATTTCCTACTGAAAACAACACACTGAGCTCACGTACACAGATTGCAGTTGTGCTTACTCAGAAGTTCAGACAACTTGCACAGAGCACTTGGCACTAACAGCCACTATGAGAGGCTGAAATTCCATTTTCAGACTCTTCCTTTAAATCAGGATATTTTAAGAGCCTCCAGAGGCCTCACCAACCACTGAGCAAGGAGAGCCTGTGGAGGCTCTGGATCAACACTGAGGAAGTTTGCACAAGCACAGGTTGATAAAAGACTTTTAACAAAAGGTGCTAAAGCTCTTGATAAAATCTCTTGCCACAGAATAAAACTGTCACTGCAATCTGCAATGTTTTCCACCCTGTTTTGTACCATTTTTCCTGCCTGTTTTTAATCCCATTACCAGTAACAATTGCCCTAACTGGAGTGCCAAACAGTGTAGGGGAAATGGTTCATTCTTTTGTCCCCCAAATTATGTTTCTCTTGCAGCTAAGCAAAGCTAAACATCCTGAACATGCATAGCTTTTGTACCTTGAATTGTTTCAGTGTGAACAAAGCTCTCCACGTTAAAGCTGAGGAAATCAGCTAAAAATATACCATGTTGTTTCGAGCCCATGTCCATAATCATGAGGCACTTCCCTTCCAGCTCAATGGAGGAAGAAAAACTGAACAAACAGAAACAGGAAATTCCTACAGCACAAATATGCTGCAAGGGAATAAAACCATTCTCTTTACATTTGTGTATGTCCAGTGGATCAAGCCAAGCAAAAAATGGGTAGTTACAGGTTGTTTCAAGCAGTGACAGATTAATGGTTGGGCTTGATGATCTTAGTGGTCTCCTCTAACCTTGATGATTCTATCTGCTGTGCTGATATTAGCCACCACATCTCCCTTGGGATAACCTACAGTGAAGATGTTGCAAAGGGTCTCCTAACACCAGGGAGGGAAAACAACACTGTTACAGTGAAGATGTTGCAAAGGGTCTCCAAACACCAGGGAGGAAAAACAACACTGCGCCATAGCCAAGGCTATTCTGGTAAGTCCAAGGGGAACAGTTACTGCTCCATCGTTGACCCAATTCACTTTCACATGCTAAGCCAGGTAACCACAAAACAGCTTCAAGAGAGACTTCTTGAGCACAGAATGTGGCCTAAAACACCTCCCACTGCTGAGCCTTTCTCCCAGGGCAGAGAGGGTGAGTGGAGTGCAAGAAGACAAGCACAGGAACACACTGATCCCTGCCTGGAGCCGTTTGGGAGCATTCCTCTGCCTCTTCCTTCCCCAGGGAATCTCCAGCTACTGAAGGCTCAGATCTGACTTGCAAAATTCATAGAACACTCTTGAAGAAAGGGCTTTTTTTTTTTTTTTTTTGCAAGGGATTTCCTTCTTCAAAGAGCAGTAAGAAGGAGCTGGAGGGTAAAACTGCATCTTACCCCATCTGAGTTGTTCTCAGCACAATCACACACTGCCTGGCTCTCATCTAAACCACTGCTCTTCCCATCACCTCCCTACACAACACTGCTCCTGCCTCTTTCATTCACATCAGCCACTTCTGATGGCAGTGAGTAAACCAAGTACAGGTGTATCACACAGTCATTATTCCTCCACCTGTTTTCCACGTGGCATTTGGATGCCAAGAGCAGTGCATTTATTTGCCATTCCTGTGTGCACACATGGTGCCACTACTTCTTGGGCTCTCTGCTCTTACTGCCTCCTCCTCAGGACAGGACATGCTCCCACATCCCCCAGAACATGGTCAGGGCACTGGAGGGGACCACAAGCCTGGGACCTGCTGCTTGCCCTGAGAGCCACTTCTCTCTTCTGGAGCTCACACAGTGCTTGGTATGAGAACACCCACACCACCACAGAGGCCACAGCTGAAAGTGCCTCTCAGGGTCATGGTCACAGGTGTGGCCTTCGTCTACATTTTCTTAGATTAAATGCATTGTTTCCTGCCAGGTCTGGAGCTTTGTGGAGATAAAAGGTTGATTTGCTGAATTCCTTCTGTGTTCTCAGCTAGATTAGATGTGTTTCCTGCCCTGAACTGTGCAATGCTGCTGAATTATTGGACAAACCCAGTAAATCCAGCCCTATCCATCACCTGCAATCCTCATCCCTGGCAATCAGAACTTCCCAAAAGTGCCCCGTGGTCAGCACACAATGCTCTCAGGTGTAAGGGATGTCTTAGCCTCCACCATGAATCACTAAACCAAATACTCCAGTTTTTCCAAACTTCCTTCAGACTCCAGATCCACCTGAAGATACACGTTAAGAGAAACTTTTCCTGCAGTACAAACTCCTGCTGTATCCTGAGGGAAGTCCACGATAAAGAGCTACTTTCCCCATGCCCAAGTTTCCTTTCAGTACAGTAAACATGCAGAGGCTGCATGAGCAACTCACAACTGCTGAGAGCACGGGAACAATAGTGGGAACTTGGCTGTCTCCCAGCAGCAGCAACAAGGACAACAGCTTGGGAAGGCAGGAACTCAGTCAAAACAACTTTGGATCAAAATATTAGGAGGGAAGCAGTGAAGTTACCTCTGCTTGGTGTGTATAAATGAGGTTTAACAAGCCACTTTAGCCTCGTATCATAGAATCATGGAATGGGTTGGGTTGGAAGGACCTTAAAGATCATTCCATTCCACCCTCTGCCATGGGCAGGGACACCTTCCACCTGCCCAGGTTGCTCCAAACCCCATCCAACCTGCTCTGAAACACTTCCAGGGATGGGGCAGCCACAGCCTCTCTGGGAAATCCATTCCAGTGCCTCAGCACCCTCAGAGGGAAGAGCTTTTCCAGAAGCAACTCACTACTTCAGACTCACAGGATGGGGAGCAGGGGCAGGAGCCTCCCACTTCCAGCTGCTCTGAGCCTGGAATGACACAGTCCCTATCAAAAAAAAAAAAAATAAAAAAAAATCAGGTGTACAATGACCACATCTTATTGACTGCAAACCTTATTGTGCCAAGCAAACCTACAACATGCTACTTCACAGGAGCATTTTATGGCAAATTAAACTTACTACCAGCCCTAATGACACCTCCCTGCCTGGGCAGGCTCTGCAGCTCCACGGTGGAACAGCACTCCCTCGTGTTCCTGCGTGGAACAGGCTCCTGGCCTGGGGCAGTGTCTGCTCCTGGCAAGGACACAGGCAGCACAATTCCTCCTCTAGAGCAACAGCCACTATGGAAATGCCTGTCCAGATTTTTCTCTGCAACTGAGTGTCATTCACTCAGGTTATCCAAAGGGACGTTTGGTGGCTGACATCAGCACAGCAGATGGAATCACAGAATTATCAACACTAGAGGAGACTTCTAAAGATGATCAAGTCCAACCATTAACCTGTCACTACTATAACCCCTAAATCATATCCTCCAGACACCTCTTAAACACCTCCAGAGATGGTGACTCCACCACCCCCCTTGGGCAATATCCCAGTGCCTCAACACCCTAACACTGAAGAACTTCTTCCTAACATCTAATCTGACTCTCCCCTGTCTCAGTTTATGACCATTCCCTCTAGTCCTCTTGCTGCAGGCATGGCAGGAGAGCCCAGATACACTTTGGAAGCAACATATCTCTGAAACATGACTGTCCCATCACCAAAAGCATATCCCACTAGAACACTGCACTGTCCACAGGAACTCCTGGCAGGACACACAGAGGGATGACACAGCACATCTGTACAGAGCACCCTTCCTCCCTCAGAGCAGGGATAACCCCCCCCTTGGAGCAGGGTGACCACCACCCATGGCTTCAGGCTGATGATTACATGCTCCTTCCACCACTCACCCAAAAGCTCTCACAGTGACACCCCAACAGTAGTTATTAACCAGCTGCCACTTCCTTCAGAGTCACCTGATAAAAGGTATCAAAACGAATCTTAAGGCAGCAACTAAAATCTAGTCAAAACAAGCTTTAAATCTCACTCCTTGTTTAAATACCTCGATTTTCTTCTAATTGTGTAATTACTCTTTAATGACTGTCAGTGAGGAGTAAGAAGGTCTTGTTAATCCCTCACAGTGCTGCAGAGAGATGCTTTATTTCACACATGCCATTGATTTCCAGTGCTTTCAACACGCAGCATTTCTCTGCTGTTTGAACAGAGACAAGCAGCAGACTGAGGAGAAACACCTTGTCAAGGATGTACCTGGCACACTCAGGAGACTCAACACCACATCCATACCAGAAGGCCAAAACTGAGCAATGAATCCAGAGCTCACTGTCACCTCAACTGTGTCACAGTACTACAGACATGGAACACAGAGCTGTGAGACTTAGGACAGACTCTCTGCTCCCAACAGGCTCCTTAAAGCACCTTCACTTGGTTAAAGTGGAGCCAAAGTCACTCTTGCACCATAATGTTTTCCTGTTCTCTAGGCATCTTCAGCCACCCAACCTGTCCCAGGTGCTTTTCTTGCCACACTCAGCTCAACTAATGAAACTGTTTGTCAAGCATTGGAAGGGGCTGTCCAGGGATGGGGTGGAGTCACCATCCCTGCAGGTGTTCAGGGAATGACTGGACACAGCACTCAGTGCTCTGGTCTAGCTGACAAGGTGGTGATGGATCAACAGTTGGACTTGATGGTCTTGGAGGTCTTTTCCAACCCAAATCATTCTGTGATTTTATGTTATGAGGTGCTGGGATTGATGGATCCACCACTCACACTGTGGAGGGATCCAGACCAGGCCAACACCTGGGTGCCAAGAGAAAGACCACAAGGCACTAGAGCTCCCAGTGCAGTCTCCTGGAAGGGGTTGCACCCACAGTACCCTCAGACACAGCAAAAAAGAGATGACAACATCAACATTGCAGCATCCCACGAAACATCCTGAGGCAGAGTAAGAATTGCTGACTACAGATGGCTCAGGGCAGGAGCACAACCAACCAAGAGCACTCCACTAGTGGCTGTGTCCACAGGGAAGCCAAAGAGGTGGTTATTGGGCAAGGGGCATTGCAGAGGGACAGGAAACCCCAGTGCTGTGGCTGCACATCTGGCATGACGAGTCTGACAGTGCCCCTGATGCAAGCACTTGGACAAGAGCATTGAGCTGCACTTAAAGGGCTTCCTATGCAAGTCAGACCTAAAGATGTTTTGTATTAGCTGCAGCAAAGCTCCTCATCAGCTGGAAAAGGGATGATGAACACCCCAAGCTCCCTGGAAAATACTCAGATATAATAAATATCACACAGGGTCACTGCAAGACTGGCCCTTGAATATATAATTACAATACTAGATCAATTAGAGATGATGAAGAGATCACAGCTAGGAAGCAAATATGTGGCAGAGCAGAGGAGGAAGTGATGACGTGGAACAGAGCTATGATTCAGGCTCCAAATTTCAGGCGACCATGAGCACAGTGTGCTGTGCTTGACCTGAGCCTGTGGCTGAGCAGCTCCAAGCAGCACAGCCTGACACTGCCAACGGGCCTGAAGCAAGCCAGTCTGGATTCCAGGCTGAGGGAAAAGGCAGCAAGAGGAAGCAGTGCTGACACCAGCTGGTTGGTAAACAGGCCAGGGAGAGGAGCAGCACAGGATGTCCAGAGAAGCTGTGGCTGCTCCATCCCTGGAAGTGTTCAAGTCCAGGTTGGACAGGGCTTGGAGCAACCTGGGCTAGTGGAAGGTGTCCCTGCCCATGGCAGGGGGTAGAATAAATCATCTTTTAGGTCTCTTCCAGCCCAAACCCTCCTATGACTATGATTCTATGATTCTCCTAAAAGCTTTAGGCAGCAATCCCCAAGGTCCATCAGCACTCTTGGCTTTCCTCTCTGACTGTTCTGGCTTTTTCCTACCTGGCACAGCTGCAGCAATAGTTCTCAGCAGCTCTCATTAAGCCATTTTCTGTAACCACAAGTGCAGTGCTCAGACTTCCTGGGGAACATGCCCCTCAGTAGTCCCTGTTTTGGTGTGATGCATCCCAACACAGCAAGGATGGGAGCTGTGTGTTTCCCAGCCCTGGAACACACCTCCTCAGCACTGCAAACAATCCAGGCTTGATAACTCTGTTCCTCTTCTCATTATTACAACTCACACTGCAAAGGGAGCTCAAGGTTCAGTTACTGGACACCCAATACAATGCACGGAACAAAACATTTTGCCAGACACAAATACACTTCTCAGAAACTCAGAGCTGTCACTCAACCACAGCACACAGACTTCTTGGTGGTCAGTCCCCATTTCACACAGACTCAGGCAGACCACAAACTCTGCTGTGCTCAGAAAACACATCACAGTCAGGCACATCCTGTTCAAAGCAGAACCACTACCAGCAAGGAGAACTGGCACTGAGTAGGTGCAGTGATGTCCAACAACTCCAGCACTGTGTAGGAGTAGGATAAATACACAGCAGAGGAGATGTAACCAATAGTAACTCCAAGGAGTAGCTTTAAAAATAGGTTTTCATGGTAATATTTGGTAATTAAGAGTTACAGCTTCTTCACATACATCTGCCTCATGAATAAAGCATCTTAGCTCCCCAAAACAGATCAAGTAACACTTGACAACCAACCCCAACTTCTCTGGTTACTCCTGATTGTAAGTAGAGAGAACTGATAAGTATCTCCTCAGTAGCCCTCAAGCAGCACAGAAAGAGACACAAGGCACAATTGTGCTTAGACCTTAAATTTCTCTTTTTAACATCATATCACATCACAATTGGCCTTCCAACATTCTCCTGCAGGAGGGTGACATGAATCCAAGTGCCTCAGGAATACTTCAAGGTATCTGAAGAGAATGTACAGCCAGAAAATACAACACACCTGTCCTGTTACAGACTAGGACTGCAGGGCACCAGATCCCACCATCCAAGGGATCCTCTGGACTGCTCCAAAGCTTGGGTTGGGCTCTTTTTTTCCTGGCCTTATTGAAAAACACACACCAAAGCAAGAGCAGGGAGAGATCTCTTTCAACTTGACACAGTGGCAAACGACCAAGGACATCCTTCCCCTCATCACACTAATGACTAAGGTTTTAGAGTGCAATTTAAAGAACATCTCTTTTAAAAAAAATTAGCTGGTCAAATAAAAACTTAATTAATGTCCAGTTTTTCTCTCCCAACAGCAAGAAAGTTACAGTAGGCAATCTGACCTCACAGCACAGGCAAAGGCTGTAAAATTCAGCTCAAAACGAGGGAAGGAAACTCTTCTATTGTTTTATAATGTACTAGCAAACAGCTAACATGAGAAGGTTTAGTGTCAGTGCTGATTACATGCTGAATTTACAGCTGGAAAAAAAAAAAAATCAAGACGAATGCACAGTACAACAGACAAATGAAAACTGATGTTTGATCAGCATGGAAGAAATTAAAACGTTGGTTAGCTCAAAGCAGTGCAGTAACCATCCATAAAGGCTTTACAAATGAAATCCAGGCTTGATAAACGTGAAGAGGTCACACACAGCAGGCACTGTGCAAAGCTGGCAGGGCAGAGCTGCCTGCAGAAAGAGCTTTTCATGACTGAGAGCTCTGAGCAGTGTCCAGGGAGGAAGTGCTCACCGAAGCAGCAAAAACCTGCAAACAGCCACAGGAAAAACGAGCAAGGAATTGTGACAAGACACACTTAACTGATACAATCCTGAAGCCAAGAGCACTGGCCATGCTACTGAAATAGCAGGAGGTGGCTGCAGCCAGCAGCAAGGCAGGAGGGTCCTGGGGCAGAAGCTCCAGAGGCCAAGGAGGAGGGAAGAATATCCTAATACACAGAGGGAAGAATATCCCTAACACACAGCAAGCAAAACTACAGCTCCCATGGACAGGCACGAACAAGGAAGCAGTGTTGGTTACCAAGTTTTCTGAGACACACTGGAGCAGTTTTAAGTGAGCACTCAAGATAAAACAGCCTTCCCCACTCCAACAAACCCCAAGTCTCATGTTACCCTTCCGAACGGAACTGCCAAACAAACCTTCACTCCAGAGGAACAGTCCTAGGATTCCTGAACAAACCCCCAACTCTGGCATCACACTGCCCTCCCAGAGCCAACTTACCCACAGGTACTGCAGGAACTTGAGCAGACGTGGACAGTAATAATACTCCATTTTCCTTGAGCCCTGAGTTAGAGCAAAGCCATGTCCGTTCCGGGCAGTCTCAGCTCTCCTGCTCTCCCCTCTCCCCGCCTCCAGCACGAGTTAAAAGCAGACTGGAGCAATTAGAAGCAACATGAATAATGTACCGTGTGTGTCTGTGGCCCCACGTCAGCGCCGAGCTCGGCGCCTTGAACACGCTGTGCTACTCAGAGCAGTGGCTGAGCCACCAGCAACACGTGTTTAACCACATCTCTTGGGCATCCAACTGCTCCCACCTCGGTCAGCCCAAAGGGGCAGGCTAGAATGATAAATGGGACTTGAGGTTTTGCAGATTAAAAGCCCTTCAGAAGAGAAGAGAAGCTCTAACCCCTCGGTGTGCAGGTTGGGTTATGAGAGGTTAACACCACAGTTGCTCTCTGACCTTGTTTTTGGGGGTGTACAGGGAAAAAAGTAAACCCACACATACAAGAAAAGCTCCTGCTTTTAGATTCTTTCAGTATGAAAATGTCTTTTTGTGAACCAGATGGAACAGACACAACAAAGTGGCTTTTTATACACCCCTGGAATGTTCCCAGCAAATGAAAACTGCCAAAAAAGGAAGAAAAACTGAGTGAGGAGAATCTAACCCACCCCCAGGGCATCCTCGGGGCTGGGGCTGCAAATAGGAAGTGGTGGAGGTGTTGGGCATCAGCTGAGGGTGGTTTGTGATGAGCAGAAATGGGAATTGTTGCATTACTTTTTTGACTTACATCCTTTTTGTGCTGGGAACAGGAGAGGTAAGTGAGCAGAGCCCATCCGGGGAGGGCCCTGACTGCCTTCCCCTCCCAGCGTTCCTCCAGCTCTCCTGGGGTAGCACAAGGTGGAGAAGGCACAAATCAGCTGTTTGGATGCTGCAGCCTCCTCTCCTTGAAATGCTGGTAAGGGATGTTCAGGAAAACTACCCCTCACATTTCCAATCACCACCTGTAAGATCTTGTAGAGCTGACAAGCTATTTTTATTTTCTTCAAGGCCGTGTCAGTCTGTAAGATCTTGTAGAGCTGACAAGCTGTTTTTATTTTCTTCCAGGCTGTGTCAGGTTTGGGGTAACAGAACAACTCCCTTGTGATGGGTTTCAGCACATCCCATCCCACCTGGGAAGGAGCAAAGCTGCAACATCAGAGGCTTTAGAGAACCCACAACAGAGAAGGTTTGGTTTTCAGTGGGCAGGAGAGAGACCTGCCATGGGCAGCACTGGGAACAACTGGTGAACTGTGTGTGACAAGCCAAACCATCAATTAATCTGCACATGTTGATAAAATATTTACCTTCTCTCCCTTACAGCTCATTTCCCAAATATTTTAAGAGTCAGCTCACGAATTTCTTCAACAAATCCTTCTCCACCCACACATCAGTCTCAAATGCAACTTGCTATGGAGACCATTCTAGAGATCTTCCTCCCCGAAGGAGAAAAAAAATCCCAAAATTTGATGTAAAATAAATAAATAATATGACAAGAAGCCTCAAAATAATCCACACCCACACCAGCTCCAGCAGCAGAGTGCTCTGTTCTCACTCCCTAGAGCAGCAGTTGTGGTTGTAACCCAACTGTACTCCAGCTGCTCTGTTTCCTGCAGTTCCTTCAGCCCCACAGCACAGCCACAGCCACTTGATTTGGAGGATGAGTCCCAGCACACATTCCTCAGGTTCTGCTTCCCAAGATTCCTGTCAGTTCTGATGACTCAGGAATTGAGGTTTGTGACTGGACACAGTGAGCTGTGCTGGGACCACCACAGCTCCTGACAGATAATACCTGTCAGTATGAGCTGCCCCTGGCAGCACTAACAGCCCCACAGGCACCACAGCTACAAACCAGAGAGGATCTGCTTGTCCAGGTGGTCTCACCTGTCCCTGCACCTGCATTCCAGGCCTAATGGAAGAGACCCCTACAACAGCCAAGGTGCTGAGCCATGCAGGTGAGCTCTGCCTGCTACAGAGTCTGAGATCTGCAGCTAATTCTGTGAGAGAAAATCCCTGTGGTCCTGAGCAAACACGAGAACAACTCTATTTCTATACTATCCTGTGCTGCAGCAGGGCTGAAACACAGAGACAAGTACCACCCGTGGTAAAATCACAGATGACAGTCTAGCAGCAATGCTGGAATCTCTGTCAAAGCCTTCTCTGCTTTTAAGCAATACACACTTCAAACAGCTAAAAAAAAATGCAATTTAGATAAGTGTTAAATCTCAAGAGTATCATCCTTTCAACTTCAAACACCAATGCCACATTGTCAGATACACATTGTAATGGTTTGCTTTCAGAGTCATCTCATGCAATGTTCTGAAAAACAACCTAATTAGAGCCAGATTCCCTGGAATATCAACACAAAGAAATGACTTCTCCAGAGGTAAAATGATAGTACTGCACCTTGTTTCCATCTGGAATTGTGTTCATCCACAAGAACCTAGTTCATTAGGTGTGCTGGAAAATCTCACTGAAGCAGCTGTTTATTATCACAGATATGGGGAATAATGCAACACATGGATATTAATGTCACTTGGCTCGTCAAAGACCAGAGAGTATCACTATCAGTTCATCACGTGGCTCTGGAGGTGAATGGCAATCAAAGGCAACTGTTTGTTCTACAACTCAACTTGTCACTTGGAGCACTTAGAGTCAGCAGGATGACAATGACACCCTGAGTGAGCAGTGCTAGGCACTGTAGAGTATCTTTTGCCACAAGAACAAGTAACTTCTCAACCACACAGACCAGAAACTGCTCAAACCAAACAGCACCAGTTCTGTTTCCATCTCATCCTCCCTGACAGCTGCAGCAGTGGAATAACAGCCTGGTCAGACTCCCAGGAGATGTGTCACCCAACCTGTCCCGTGGCTCCATCCTGAGCCCTCTGTCCACATTGCCTCCAGCAGAGGGAAGTGTTGGAATGAGCTGACCAACAGCGACTCCACACCATGAGTTTCTAGCTCCTCCAAATAAAAAAAAGGCATCACAGCTTGCTGCAGAGGAAATGGTTTGGTTTTACATGATCTGCAGTGATACCTGTGTGAGGCTTTGGAAAACACGAGTGTGGTGAGTTTTCCACCTCCCAAACAGAGGCAGAAGTGCCTTTGTGCATCCCCTCAAATCACACCCCACACGAAGCAGGGACAGGTCCCAGAACACATCACCAAACCACGATGAGGCTTTGCAAAGCAACACACAGATCCAAAGCACTTAGATCCTCCTGAATTCCAGGGAATGCCACACACCTGGGAGTTTTCTCTTTCCATGGGGCTGAGTCTTTCTTTCCCACCTTCCTTCCCTGTCCCAGGCTACACTTGGGGATGTTCAAGGATTATGCTAAGTAACCTCCACATTAACAACCAAGCTGGAGAACACCTGGCACATCTAACACCTGAACAGCTCAGCTATCCCAGCACATCTCCCACACATCCTGTGGGACCAACATCACCTTCACATCAGCACCATGAGCTGATGACATGTAACAACTTTCAGGGACTAAGTGTCAGTTCTGTAAATAACCCAAATTCCCCCTAAGATGAACACTCAACCTGAAGTCCATGCTATGAATGGGAAAGACAAGGGGATAGATATCACCCCCTGGATACAACTCCATGAAGTTTTAAGAGTAGAACTGAAGAACAACACAAGGCTGTTTCTAAAACCTCTATTAGGAAACTTGCTTCTAAAATCCTTATATGTTTGGGTGTTCTCTTTTTCCTTGCTTGAAGAGAGAGAACAATTCAGTTTCTTTCATTTTCTTTGTGCATTCTCTCCTAAGAGGCTGCAAACAGCAGTGACAGAACAGATCTCTGCAGAGAGCAGTGCAGCACATCACCACACGAGTGTGCTGCCAGACCGAGGGAGAGATCCGACCTTGGCACACAGCATAGCAACATCCTTCAGCCTCCCCTTTGCAAACCCTTCATTTCCCTCAGAAAATGTCGCTATTTCATTTATTATGTAGTTTTTGGAAGATCCAGATCTTCGTTTTGTAGTTCAGAACAATAATTGGATGCAGGATGTTATCTCCCATCTGTGAGCTAAAGTCAGCAGATCCTTCTAAAACTGAGACCAGCACCCAACAACTCCCAGTGGGAATTCACCCCAACACTATGTGCACTGGAGACAAATCAGACTCCCCAAAAAGATGTGATCCCTCACAGAAACACTTCCCTAGGTGTTGCCTACAGTAAATTAAACTCATTATTCTTCAGGTTCTGACATGGTTCTATTTGTCTGCACAATTTTCCAGGAAAATAGAGCTAGAATCAAGCGATTTTCATTATCTAGGCTGAGAAATCAACGCAGCTCCTAACGCTCTAGAGCCATATTAAAAGTCCAGGGTGAAAATTCTTCACTTGGAAAGCAAAATGAACATGGATAATGTTTTGTGTTTGAGGCTTTGGCACAGAGCACTGGGATGGGATCCTAGGGAAGAGAGTCCTGTGCCACTTCAACCCCCCAGAAAAAGCATCTCTGCTAGGCAGACACACTTGGCACAGCTGTTAGCAAAGAGAAAACAGAGCTGCACCTCCCTTACCCCTCCCCAAATCTCCTCCCAGGTCACTTACTGTCCCAAAATCTGCTCTTCTCTCCTTGTAGAAACTGTGGCGACTCCTCTGAGCAGAGACCACAGAAAAGTCTGTTCCTTCTGGTTTGTCTGAGCTCTGCTTGCTCCATTCCTTCCTAGAAGCCTGTAAAACAGTTATGAAATGCTCTTAAGAGACAGAATACACATAAATATAGATCTATGATAGATATAAATTATATATACAAAAAAAACCACCCCAGAGGAAGTTTGAAGCTGAAAACACAAAATGGAAAAACATTAGAGTCATTAACCTCCTATGTTTTAATCACAGAATTATAGAACCATTAAGATTGGAAAAGATACCCAAGATCAAGTCCAACCTCTGGACTGCATTCAACTGTGTTAAGGAATCTCTTGCCCCTCACCAAAGTCAGTGTCAGCAGTGAAGTTTCACAGACAAATCAAGGCCACTCACCCAGTAAAAATAAAAATACAATTGGCTTCCTTCAGAAAAAGACAATAAACAATGAGAAGGCCAAAAAGATCATTGCTGGCTGCTCAAAACAAGCCCAAATTACTCTGCAAATAATCACAGAACTGCAGAGTTAACAGCTTCACATCCCAAGTTCAGAGCACTAATAGAATACAAACACACCTTTCAAAGCTTTTTCAAGCTCTCCATGGAGAGATCGATAAATATTTATAGGCTTAAAGCAAAACTCTAGTCACCTAGTACAAAGCACATTCCTCAACAAAACAGAGCCCAAAAGGGAGTGAACTCTAGTGAATAAATTTTCTGCTCCTTTGCTGCAGCCACAGCTCGTGCTGTGGGGGCAGAAACATGATAAAAACTGTAATAAATCAAGGTTCAATGTGAGCTACAGGGAACACTTGGACACCATTTGGCAATACCTTTTTATCCTCCTGGATGAACAGCTCTGCCTGAGCTGACACCTTGTGTCTCCAGCCGTTATCCACACTCTCCAAGGGGAAGCTCTGCCTGGAGCGATGTAGGTCCTTCCTTGCCCTCACCTCCTGCACAAGGGGCAGATTGTCCCTCCCCTGGCGACACTTCTCCGAGTAGGAACGTCTCAGATCTGGAGGAGCAGTGCTGAATCCACATGTGTAGCTCTTCCAGTCAGTTCTGCTCCTCAGGTTGGCAGAGTCATTCTCACATGTCACCTTGTTTGAGCTGTCCTTGCTCCTCATTGTGGAGCTCCTCACTGTGGTTTTGCTCCAATCGCTCTCTGGAGACACCTCCAAGAACTGTTCTTTTGCCACCACCCTCTTCTGTATGGGGCCATCATCTGCCTTTAGGGACAGCTTGGAAGCAAAGTTGACTTCCAGCCTCTGGTCTGTCCCCACTGCATTTATGGGCTGCACCTTGTCAATGACAAACTGTGCACTCTGACTCCTGGAGGTTAAGTTCACTTCCTGATCCTCATCAACTATGAAAGTTTTCTTCCTAGAGAACTCCACAGGTGAATTGACAAACTTCTCTGAGAAGAAGCTGCTGGGGTTTCCCCAGTAAGGAGGGCTGAACTTTCTGTCTTTGGGCTTCTGTTTATCAGGTTCAGGGCTACGTAACTCCAGTTTCTCTTTGCCCTTTTCATTTAGGGTGAGTTTCTCTGGCCTGTGCTGCTCCTCTGTACACTCACCTGCTTTGCTAGCACCCGAGGAGTGATCCGATCGACTCTTCCACTCATTCCAGCTGTAGGACAGAGTCATCCTATCCGACACATTCCTCTTGTTCTTTGCCTTCTCCCTACCAAATAAACCCAGGTCTTCAGAGAGCTTGTCCTGAACTTTACTGGCCTTGGTTGATTCTTCTTTATACTCTGCCATAAGTGCATCGATATCAAGAATTTGGGACCTGTAACGATCCTCAGCCTTCCTGGCAGACACTTCACAGTGACCTTCACTCCTTTTCTGGGGCCCTGGCTCACTGTCCTTACATCCCTGTGTGGAACGTGGGGGCGATCGGGGCTCGTGGTAGGAGACTTTCCTCCTGCTGTTTTTCACATCACTCTGAGCTGTGTTTTCCAGGTCCTGTTTTAACAGGAAAGCATCAACATCTATAATTTTCTCTTTAGAATGATCCAGACCTTTTTCATGCTGCTGTTGGTTCTCTTTCCTAGACACATGGAAATTACCAAACGTGATGCTTTTGGAAAAAACAGCATCTTTGTCACCTTCCCTGCCCCAGTCCTTGCTGACATGCACTTCCCGGGAATCTTCTCTACAACTTGTACTTGTCACATTCTTATTTGGTTGCTGCAGTACAGGTTTGGACCTTCCAGGAAAAACAGAGTCCAGGTTAACTGCTGCTCCCTCACTCGAGCTAGAAACCATATTGATTTCACTTGCACTGGGGACAGCAACAAAGCTCTTCTCTTTCTTGACACCAGGAATCTGATAAGTCACTGCAAAATAAGTTGCCTTTGGCTCCAAGACAGAACTCTGATGTTTCAAGCAATCATCAGCACTGCCAAGAACAGCTTGGTTGGCCTCACCCCCTTCCAGCCTTTCTCTGATTTTCATGCTTCTCTTTTTGAGTGAACTTTCATCCAGCTGCAGCGAGTCTGTCCGGCTCAGCCTCTTGATGTTTTCAGGGCTGAGCCAGATCACTTCTTCTACCTTGACAGAATCCTGAGGCAAGGTCCTCCTTCTCCACCTTTCAGATATCTTCAAGTCAGAAACACTACTTCTGCTTCTCCTAACCTTCTCCTCTGGATCTGTTACTCTGAGTTTCTCGCTGCTTTCGGCAGTACCAGCCAAGCTGAAGTTTTGCTCTTTGCAACTGAAGTCCAGATTTTTTCTTAACCCCAAGGTTCCAGATTCCTCTTTAGCAACGTTTAGCCCTTTTGGATCAGGATGGTGGCTACTGCAAGGTTTAAAAAATGGTCCACTTGTAAACCCTGAGGAAGTCTGGGCCCCGTGTTTGCTTACACTCGTGGACATCACTTCACGCTCCAGGCTGGTTCTGAATTCATAGATGTCTGTCCCACCTGCCCTAAAGCTCCTCTTCTCAGAAGAGCATTTCACCACATTGGACCTCTCCGTGGAAGAGACTTCACCCTTATCACTTCTAATTTCAGCATGGAGCTTGTTTACTTTTTCATTCAGTCCCAAACATTTACCTTTGCTTGTGGAATAAGGTAATTTCTCAGCTATTAGCAGAGGCTCAGGACCAGCTTTATCAGAGTCTTTTTTCTGTTCAGATGAAGTGCTTTCACCAGAGAGAAAATCATTAGGTTCTCTCAACACAGACTTGCTTGTAAAAACTTTTGCTTCTGAAGGAACATTATCTTCTTTCAAGTAGAGAGGGTGACCCCCCGCTCTAAGTGACTGCCCAGTGTGTAGAACCTCCTCATCGGTTTTAGTCTCTTTCACAGATGATTTCCTAGCTCTGAGAGTCATGGCCTTTTTCTCAGGAACCATAGTGATGGCTTCACTAAGAGCCCTTTCCCCACAGGTCTGAAAGATTTCATACCTAGGCTCTATTCTTTGGTAAATCAGAGTGTCCTCTGTGTTTTTAGGAGTGACTTTCTCACTCTTCTCAAACAAAGATTTCTCTAAGACAACTCCAGGGCTCATTTTCTTGTCCTCACTCAAACAAACTGCTTTGCCACTCCTCTCCACATCTGCTGTAGGCTTGGAGGAATCAGGTTGCTTGTGATGCTCCTTCTCCTCTCCTTCTCCCACCCAGGTGCGCCTGCCCAGCCCCGAGGTGCCGGGGGCAGGCTCAGCCCCGCAGCGCTCCACGGCCACACTGTGCCTCTGCACCGTGTGCTCAAACACAGTGGCACGCACAGTTTTGATGGAAGGCTTCTCCAGCAGGCTGGGGTTCAGCTTTTTCTCCAAGCTGCTTGTGAAGGAGACAGAACTTTCGCCCTGCTGAGGGTAGTGCTGACCGTCCCCGAGGCAGTTTCCTTTCCGCTCCGGCTCGTCAGGTTTATTGGTGATTTTTAAGACCTGTCGAGATTTCCAAGGTTTCCCAGCAGCATGTGCTTCTGTGAAATCTGGGCCATGTGCAAGTTTCAGCTCCTTGCTCTGGAACAAGAAAATCCAACAGTGAAGAGAGTTTAGTTAATGAAGTTTAGGTAATAAAGTTTATGTTAAAATTGCTACTCCGTGCAACTCAGCCTGAACAAGCTAAACATACCCATGGCCTGGGTTGAAACACCTTAAATCTCATCCAGTCCCACTCCTTGCCATGGGCAAGGACACCTTCTACTAGCCCAAGTTCCTCCAAGCCCCATCCAACCTGGCCTGGGACACTCCCAGGGATGGAGCAGCCACAGGATCTCAGGAAAATCCATTCCAGTGCCTCAGCACCTCACAGGGAAGAGTCTTGTAAAACAATACTAAACTACAGCAACTTGGCCCCTAGCTCCCAGTTCCCTAACCACATATTCCTGCCTTAGAGAGGAGACAAGCAGAGCCAGGAGAACTCACCACAAACACCTATAAACTGCAGTAAATCTCCTCCACTAAGAGCTGTCGGCAGAGAAGTTCTGTTTTACAACACCGAAGTGTTGCTTAGAAACAAAGAGAGCCTAAAGCTTCCTCAGCAAATCACCACTTTCCCTGGAACACTTTACTGTCTAAACTGCTCAGGGAAATGTTATTAAGGAGACTGACAGGAAAGGTCCAGGCTGTGTTGTGACTTGGATGTGGAAACTCACTGTCCTACTGCTCTGCTTGGAGAAAGTAAAGAATAATCAGTGCACAGAGCCCCCACAGCCATGAGGAGTTCACTGTGGGGCTCCCTGCACTAGAAATCCCTTAGAAACAGTGTATAAAATACTTGTCTCTCCATACCCTTTCGACATTTAAGAGTGTCCCACTTAGCTTTACAAACTCAGCAGACATGACCATCCCACGTCCTGAGGACAGACTTGCACCAGTAAACCCATGAGGATTATGTCAGCCTCGATTCTCTCAGTGCTCAGCTCAGTGCCATCCCAGCTGGAGCCTCCAGCTCCTGCCAGCTCCTTACTTTGGGATTCTCCTGCACTTCATGGGCAGAGTCAGTCCTGGTTTCAGCAGGTTTCTCAGGCTTTGCTTCACTGCTTGAGGTTGGACTTGAAAACCTAAAGCGAAAAACAACATTACTTCTTTTAGTCAGGGAGCAAGTTCACCTCCCACCAAAGCAAGCTGGTGAAATTCTTCAATAAATTGCATTTCTTAATGGAGAAACATTACTGTTTCATAGGAAGTGCCTCTGTTTGGTGGTTTAATAGTATCTAGACCAAAGACTGCTGCTTCCCCCAAAACTGTTAGTTATGCAGTCTTTATAGAAGATTTAGAGATGCATAATGAGCTGCAGCACCTCCAGTTGACAAGGTGGTGATAGCTCACAGGTTGGACTCGATCTTGGAGCTCTTTTCCAACCTAAATGACTCTCTGCAGAGATGCTAATCTCATCCCTCACTTAAATTCCTTTCCTTTCCTTTGATCCCAACAGTGAAATCAGATTCCTGCCTGGCTGAGATCCTGGTACTCCAAACTGCTGTCAGAGACAGGGTGACCATTCTTCTGCCTCCTCACAAACCTATCTGCTGGCAGGCCACAGGCTCACCCAAAGATTCCAAAGCACATGGAATGTCAATCACAGATCTACAGTTCCATGCAAAGGCCACAATATTGACAGCTTTATTTTTCTCTTCAGCTGTTATCAGAGTATATTTCATTAAATTTTCTCTTTTTTGGGGGTAGGAAAAGGAACTCAAGAATAACAGCATGAAAAATTTCATTTAGTGGGAGCCAAGTGATCAGTTATTTCACTGGGCTGAGTGAGCAGCTGAACAACATGCAGTTAAGAGGATTACACAGAATTTCTCTGCAACCTACATCTTAGTTAAGTCTGCAGAAAGTGGTCGGGTCTGCAGTGACCTGCGCAGGTTTCCAGGCTTCGTGTCAGGGGTTTCTGTTGTCAGCTCCTTGATCCTTTGCTGGATGGTCACACATCTATTCTCCTTCTCAGCACTGCCTGGGAGCAGTTCTGTATCCACTGTGGGACTGGGATTCTCTGAAGTAAACAAACTAATGTGTTTTTTAACACTTCCTCTTAGCATATTGTTCTCCTTTTCCGAGGAAGTTGCAGAGCTTTCACAGCCTAGAAACATGTATGTTTCCCTCTGATCCAGCCTCTTTCCCCCCTTGTTAGCTCTGCTCTCACTGGAGGTTTCAGGGCTCCTCTCAGCATTGTGCAAGTTAGTAATTGTTTCTGGTTTGGTCTCCATGGGTTCACTTTTAGGTTTCAGCTTTGCTTCCCACGTGTATTTCCCATTATTCAGGATGCCAATGTCCTGACTGCTGCACTTCAGGTTTGCTTTACAAGAACTGCCTTTATTAAACTCACTTTCCTCAGGTTTTGGCCCCGGTTCAGGCTGATCATGACAACTCACATCAGTGAAAGTCATTATGGACACATTCTCCTTGCTTTCCTGGGATGAGCAAGTCTTTTTGCAAGAAGAAAGATCTTTAGGTTCAAACTTAGCTGTCAGGTCCATGGACAAAGGCCTTGGTTTTCTAACCCTGGATTTCTCCATAGGAGGTTGTTCCTCAACAGCTTCCACAGTTCCCTGTTTTTGATCCCGTAATGACTCCAGGAAAATAGCAGACACTGGTCTGTGCTTTGCCCTTTGGACATCAGGAGAGAAATCAACTTTAGTGCTGAGATTATTTGCACCATCACTGCTTTTCTCCCCTGGATGAACATCTTTCTTTTCACCAGTTTTGAGGGAGTTCCAAGAGACTGGTCTGAGGCTGGAGGAAAATGACATCTGCCTGTGAATAGACCCTTCAGGATTCCTAGATGTCTCAAGGGGTTTCTCCAGCTTCACAGTGCACTGCAGGTCCTTTGTTTGCAGGGCACTGAAGCCCCTGTGCTCCTCAGCCTTCCTCTCCTGGGCCAGGCTGCCCCTGCCCTGCTCGGGGCCTGCTGGCTCGAACAGAATCACAGTGTTAGCACTGGGCCCAGTGTAGAAAGTCATATTTGTGACCACATCACCATCAGGCAGATTTTCATTGCCAATCACCTTCTGATCCACTAAGGGAGGAACATTCCCACTCAACACCTTGCCAGCTGAGGTCTCCTCAGTGCCCTTCCTGCTCAGGCTGCTGGACCTGAACGCAGGGACAGGAGGTTTGACATTTGCAAAAGTGTCAGGGGATTTCTCCTTGGAAAAAGGCTTTGGGAAGAGTCTCGGCCTCGATCCCAGCGATGGCATCGTTGCAGATCTCAAGGAGCCCCCAAACTTCTTGCTCTCCTCGAGGGTCAGTGCTGCTGAGGCCTCCTTAGCCTTGCTGCTGGTGTCTGAGAGCACACTGACATAGAGACGCTGCGCCGTGTCCTCCGGTCGGATGTCAGCCAGGTCAGGTACTGTGGGCAAGGAGGCCAAGGGAGAGTTGATTTCTACTCTTGTTGCCATAGCTGGAATTACACGTTCAACAGAACTGAAAAACTCCAACAAGGAAAGAGAATCTGCAAAAAAGA
>NW_008688475.1:21812-23027 GCF_000695815.1 Acanthisitta chloris | reverse complement strand
AATAACATCATTCCTGTCTGGGCTCCAAAGGAAGCCAAACTGGGATTAGGTGCCTTTCAGATATGCTGTGTACCACACAAAGACTGTTCCTGCTCCTCTGAAGAACAGCAAGAAACTCCA
Source organism: Acanthisitta chloris (assembly GCF_000695815.1). NCBI lineage: Eukaryota > Metazoa > Chordata > Aves > Passeriformes > Acanthisittidae > Acanthisitta > Acanthisitta chloris. The sequence goes on along the minus strand of NW_008688475.1, from coordinate 22,907 downwards.
TTATTCACTGATTTGGCCTGACCACCAAGTACATCACAAATCCTGCAAGAGCCTCTGAGTTCACATTAGCTGAGTAAGTTTCAAAGGTTGAGATACTTTAGAAATAATGAATAATTTATGTTTTGCAGCAGAGATCTCTAGGGAAGCTGTGGCTGCCTCAAACCTGGGAGTGTTCCAGGCCAGGCTGGATGGGGTTTGGAGCAACCTGGGCTAGTGGAAGGTGTCTCTGCCCATGGCAGGGGGTGGGATGAGATGAGCTTTAAGGTCCTTCCACCCCAAACCATTGCAGGATTCTCTGCTGACATATAAACATCAACTCCTCTTCACAACACAAGCAGCTGCTCAGGTGCATTGAGTGACCAAATTACCAAGCTTGGAGTGACTGACAGTGCTGTTTGTTATCTCTGAGCCAAGACCTACAACTACCCTATGCAAATAAACATACTCCACAAATCCCCACTCTCCCACTTACCATCATCTGCTTTTGCTGCTGCAGCCAATCCACAGAGCCTGAGCGACTTCCCATAGTGACAACAGCTCAGTCACCAAGGTCACATTAAGAGCAGGGGAAGGAGATCACTGCAGACACTGCCCAGACCTCACCTGCAAAGAAACAGTGTTCAGACTCAGGTGTGGCACATACCCAGAGCTACAGAGGTAATGCCATGTGAGACAAAAGTCCTGAGCACTGTAAGGAACAAAAAGCTGCTCTGCAAGTATAAAGTCACCTGAGAGAAAGCAGAAGAATGTTTATTTTTCAAACTGCTATTAAAGAATCAACAAGAAATGACCACTGAAAGGTGAGAGGGAACAGCTCAGGTTGCACAGGAGACACACCAAACCTGAGCACAGTTAAATCACATTTCAGTGAGGCTGTTTGCAAATTCAAGTGCTGTCGATCCGTCCTTAAACACAGCTCTGCACTACTGTAATCTCAATTACTGTCATTTACTTTCTGTTGCAAAGCTCCTTCCTGGGCAGTCTGAGGTGCAGCTGACCTGCAAAGGGCTGGTTTTCCAACAAAATGGGACACTTCCCATGACAAAGCAGTTTTTCCAGCAAAGCCAAAAGATGAGCTTTGGCTTTAATTCTATT
>NW_008688475.1:19228-21797 GCF_000695815.1 Acanthisitta chloris | reverse complement strand
GAATCAGAATTTCAGCAATGAGAAGTAACCTGAACTTTCCTAATCAAAAATATATTTATATTTGTAGCAGTGGCTATGTAAGGGTATTTTTCCCTTTAAAATCTGCAATAGTCTTCACTTTTAGGAAACCCATACTCTATTTTATAGTCAGAGGCTCATTTAGTGTTGCCACACTCCTGTCCCTTGGGCAGCTTCTGCAGGGGCAGTTTTGGACTCCTCTTACTGGATCTATTTTGGTGTGAATTCACCATACTCACTGATTAATTTTGATTACTGAACACTTATTTCAAGATTCTATGGGATGTGGTGTAGGTGTTTTCATATCCCTGTAGGTGGATATGAAAACCAGCCACCAGGACATTGCAGCCTGGCAAATGGTTAGTTCACCTTCAGCTTTCCTTGACCAGACTTACCCCCCACTGGCACTGGAGTCACAGGGATTTATTCCTGCCCATTTCTGCTCCCTCTCTCAGGAGGCTAATGAACTCTGCTCACCTTCCCCGTTCCCTTTCAGCTTCCAATCCACTTGAGTTCTGTCTCAAACACTTACCCCTGATGCCAGTCCCGACCTCACCGGAACAGCCACTAACCCAATCAGCTTAGCCCCAGCAATCTGCCCCTCCACCATCTCACAACATCTTAATGAAATCTTCCTCTCCCACTCCTTATTCTGAGCAAGGCCATCCAAATCCGATTAAAATGCTCTCACATTCCAGGGATGCAAAGGTTTGTGAGGTGCTCCAGAGGGGGAACAGAACCACTTGCTGCAGTGAGGCTGATGCTGCAAGCAGAAAAATCCAGCTGTGAATACAACATCTGCCTTGCAGCACCTGAGAATTAGTTCCCTCCTATCACTCTGGGGTTCCTTTTTCCCTGGAAAAGAAGAAGGGGGCACTGAGCTTCTTAAATGGAATAAACTTGATCCTCAGTGGAACGCGAGTGAGTATACACTGGGACCTAATCCTTGCTCAGAGCGCACGACTCGCTCGCAGCCAACATTCCTGCCACAATCTACCCATTCTGATGCTATCTGTGCCTTAGTTTCATTACACTTTAGCTCTCCAGCACCCCAATTTGCCCCTACATAATCCAGCAATGTCAGTTTGCAGGTTGAAATCCAGATATGCTACAACAGCTATGTGTCCCCAAAGAGACCAGTATTTGAAAAAGGAGAACAAAATATTTGGGGGAAACAATAATCACCCAACTGTGAAAATTATAAAGCTCCTGCCACTTGGAAAAAGTCTGTTTGGTAAGGAGGAATCATTTCATCAATGCCACATATCACATACCCTAAGACATTGAGTCTCAGTGCCAAAACACACCTTGGCTTAGACAAACCTGCTTCTCTCTGAGAAAATACTCCCAAGTTGGCAACGTACAAAATTTGGGGCAATTTCAAAAGATCAACTGTAAACCAAACTGCACGAGGACTGCAGATGCTATTAATATTTGTAATGCAACTGTAATCTTACTACTGCAGTTGTAAATCCTTCACCATCAGCTACAACATGTTATTCCCTCCCTGACCTCCTCTGCTCAGGGACAGTTGGCCAAGCTGCCTGTGCTGCCATGGTCCATGCTGCCACTGTCCTCTGCATGTCCTCACAACACATGGCAGAGCCCCAAAGTCCCTCTGACCCCTGTTTTGGGTGCTGTTTCTCTTGATGCTCTCGAGGCTGTGGCCATGGTCCCCTGGGCTGTGCTGGGGCACATTCTGTGCACACAAATGGAATCAGAAATACCTTTGGAAATCCTGTCTGTGTGTAACAGACTGGCACACCAAGGGCTGGCTCTTCCCTACTGCTCCTCTTCCTCTCTTTCCCAACACCTGCACCTGGGATTCATCCTGGACCAAGCTACAAGGTGCTAGAGACACACAAACACCACTCCAGGCTCCAATTGAGCCTTCAGTTCTTAATGCCCCGAGGTGCTGTTTGGATTTTTAATTAAAGCATCTATCATGGCAAAGATTACTACTATTGCTCATCCGAAATCAGAAGGGATTATTCACTTCAGAGGGTTTATTTTTGCACAAAACCAGAGGAGCAGAGCCTCACCCAGAACACTCCCTGGGCTGCGGCGCTCGCCCACCCGCACACACAGTTAGTATTTACATCACTGCTAATTCCTTTAAGCCTATTAATGCAGCAGGAGCAGCCTGCAGGTCATTTTTCCACCCTGAATCACGTGATTAGTGCCAACTTCCTCACTCATAAATACAAGTGGTTTAAATGACACAAAGCAAATTCATCTATAAGCTGTCCCTGTGCTTCGCAGCAGAAAAAACAAGTCCATCTGTCTTTTCTGGGGATGGAAAGTAGAAAAGTTGCACTGAGAAAAATATCTCTGCTATTAATAAAAAGCTCAACACAAGAAAACAAACCAAAAAAAAAGTCATTAAGCCCCCAAAGACTCAGCTTATCATAGAATCATAGAATTTTAGGGGTTGGAATGGACTTTACAGATCATCTAGTCCCAACCCCAGCCCTGGGCAGGGACATTTCCCACCAGAGCAGGTTGCTCAAGGCTCATCCAACCTAGCCATGAACACTGCCAGATGGCTTCA
>NW_008688475.1:5917-19061 GCF_000695815.1 Acanthisitta chloris | reverse complement strand
CTGAAAGTTGCTCTGATGTCTCCATGGAGTCTTCTCCAGGCTGAACAGCCCCAACTCCCTCAGCCTGTCCTCACAGGGAGATGCTCCAATCCTCTTAGCAACTTCGTGGCCTCCTCTGGACTTGCTCCAACAGTCCCATATCATTCTTATGTTGAGGACACCAGAACTGTGTGCAGTATTCCAGGTGAGTCTCATAAGAGCTGAGTAGAGGGGAAGAATCACCTCTTTTGACCTGCTCTGACATGGAAACAAGCAGAAAAGCTGGTTCCAACAGCAAACACCCACAGCTGTTTACACTAAGGATGCTCCAGGAGACAATGCCCAAATAAACACAAAAGTTGTTCTTTGTAGACACAACTTTATCAACAAATCTGCTCCAGTACAAAGAAAATTACTCCCTTATTGTGCCAATACAGGAAAAGAGTTGTATAACCACATGTATCAGCAGCTCCTGCAAACACAGCTCTGTCCATGACTGTGGTTGGGAGGCTGGAGCTGGATATCATCTTTAACATCCCTTTCAACCCAAACCACTTTGGGATTCCATGATCCTCCGTATTTCCCTGGCCTGCAGGTTTTCCCTGGCACAACAAGCCACAGGAGCTACTGGGAACAGATGCAAAGGTCATAAAGAAGATTTATTTCACCCCTTCTACAGAAAGCTGCTCCACTGTCACTAATGTTCAGGCTAAACACTATTTTCTCCTCCTTCCTCTCCTCACTGCCTGTACACTAGGACCAGCCTGCAGCAATCCCTGCCAGCTCTCCTAAACCATCCTCCTGCTGCTCCCTGCACTTGCAGAGGAGCTGATGGGATCTGCTCTGCTAATCCACACTTAATCCAATCACCTCCATGCACGGAGGGAGAACAGAATAACTTCACCACTGAGCACTGACAAGAACTACACCTACTACAGCACACCCCAAATGATGCAGAGAGGAAAAAACCCTTTTCTGAAACTTTTGTAACCAAGTAGATCATGTAACTAATTCAGGAGGAAAAAAGAAAAAGCTTTTTCTGTTCTTGGGTTTAAGTCTGATTCATGTTGGTATGAACCAAAACAGAGCCATCAATGTATTTAAGAGGACACACAAGGTCTCCTAAAGAGAAAGATTAGCAAAAAATACTCTCATACAAGCTCTGATTCTCAAAAATATCCCAGGCCAAATTTATTCACGAAGTCAAAACAGGTAATCAAATTCATATAAGTTCTCTTTTTCCAGATTCACAGTGAGAAGTTCAGTTTTGCTTCTTAATAATCAACATTCAGAGGTTGAGAATTATACACATTCCAAGTCTCACAAGAGAGAAGCCCCACAGATCTTTAGTACTAAAACTCAGAAGCATTGCAAGATTTAAAATAGCCTTTCTCCATTCCCCCATGTGCAAACCTCTTGGAAGCCTCTAGTTCTTTGCTTTGAAACCAAGGACAAAGTGCTGTTCCTTTGGACATCGTGGCCCAGTCGCAGCCTAGAGATGAAACACTCCACTCTGACATTTCCTCCCACTGCAGAAAAGATTAGTGTTTTGTTAAATAAAGTGTCCATCCTATAAATAGCAGCATTTACAAGCACTTGTAAATCTCTAATTGTTCCTGCCAGTACAATTGCATAACAAGCATCACCTGCCAGAGCTTCACCCAGATCCAGCCATGCTCTGAAGAGCTGAAGTATTTCCAACAACCCTTCCATGAGGTGCTGCCACCTCAGTCCCAGAGCCAGAACTTTACACCTCGTGTTTCAATCTCCACTCTGCAAAGGTCAGGCAGCTAAAAGGGCAACAAATGACAGAGCACTACAGCCAAGCAGCCTCAGTAATTCAAAGTGGCCTCACAGAGGCCATAACAATAATTTATTAAAGCAAAAATCTGAGGGTAAATGCACTGACTTGTCCGTGGAATGGTCAACAAAAAGCTAAGATCACATTCCTGATGCAGCAGGACAAGCAGCTGAGACACCAGACAGAACACTCTGAGGGTGCTGAGGCACTGGCACAGGTTGCCCAGAAAAGCTGTGGCTGCTCCATGCCTGGGAAGTGTTCCAGAACAGGTTGGACAGGGCTTGGAGCAACCTGGGTAAGTGGAAGGTGTCCCTGCCCATGGCACAGGGTTAGATCAGATGAGTTGTAAGGTCCTTCCAACCCAAACCATTCCATGATTCCATCATTAATTTATGGTAAAACAGGATTCCACAGCAAACTGAGCTGTAACAGACAGAACTCACCAGGATGGTTGTGGAGCATGGGGAGCCATCCTCCAAATTGCCTTGGATTTATGAGGTAGAGATGGGTTTGGAAGGAATTACAATCTGCTTCCACAGCCATCAGTCACTGCTGCTTTCGTAACAATGGTTGTGTGTCACATCTGAGACAAAACCCAATGTCCAAAAGGGGCAGATTGCTCCAGTTATGTCTTGACAACAGGTTCAGCACGTCACCCCTTAACCAGGTCCAGTTTGGACCATAGATTTATCACCAATTGCACATTTTCTGGGTTTTCAGCTCTGAAAAGACCTACAATAATTTCTGCACTCTGAGTTTCAGAGGCAATGGCCACAGTTCCACAGACAACTCAGGGCAACAATTTCTCTGTCAAGATCACCTTTGTCCAAGCCAGACTGTTGGCCAGTGAGGCTCCTCTTTGTACATGGTGTTCTCCTCAAGAGATCCCCAAGAGCACATGGAATGACAGAGCTCGCTCGGCATTTCCTCCGACCTGTACAACTCCCTCATTACATCCCATTCTTCCTTCATTTCCTTCTCCACAACCCTCTCATTGGCAGTTTCACAGGAAATTCTTTGCCCTTCCCAGTTACACGGAGGGTCTAATTTGCTTTGAAAGTTCTATGAGGCCAAGCTAGAACAAGCCCCAACCAAAGGAAAACTGCTTTGAAATGCTGGTGAATCCCCAGCTGTTGGTAGAAGAAGCTGTAGCTCCTCACCCTCCTCCTGAGTCATCCTCTACTTCCAGCCAGCATTCCACACGAGGGATTCCACCCAGCCCATCAGTGGGTGGGGGTGTTCAAGAACTCCAATTCCTCTGGCAGTTGAAAAGGACAAAAAGAGCAAAACCTTGATTTCTGCCAGCAGAATAACATGAACCACGGGACAAGGCTGAAGGGAGGTTAAAAGGCTGTTTGTGCAGAAGGTTGGTATTCCCAGCAGGCCCTAAAGTGCTGTCTGTTTGCTTCTGTCAACAAACCTGTGCTTCTGTGGTCAGCATCAGCTCCTGCTGATGTTCTTTTAGGTTTCATCTCTCTGAATCTATATCACCCACAAAAAAAGACCTGCACATAACCTCCCCATGCAGTTCAGAAGGAAAAAGGACGTTCCAGAAACAACTGCATTGCGTGCCAGATGAAATATTAATGATCAGCTTTGGCCACAAGCAAGAAAAACTGACTATGAGACTGAGAAAGGAAAGAGAAGTCAAATTAAGGCTCTTCCAGGAAGATGTTTGGTTGTTTCAGAGAGAACTTTATTTTATCTGCAGCTCCCAAAGGTCAACAGGGTCATGCCCTGGACACAAGGGTGAATACTTATTTGCAACCCCATAAACTTCTCCTCCAACCCTTTCATAATCCTAAAACTTCCTCCAAGTTAATTGCAGCCACAAGAGTCTTGTTGCAAAGAGTTAACTTCACTTTTACCTGCATTTCAAGGAAGCTTTGATTAGAGTAAGCTTTTCTGCACAGATGCCAAAGGGACTGAATTAAAGCCCTGTCTGTGGCTGTTTCAGACTCCTATGCTGCACATCATGAACAGGATGGAATTAATCACCCACTCATTTATTTATACCTCATCCAAGTGCACGGGCCCCATGCCCTTGCTTTAGAAAGGTGAAGTTTGGCTCATTATGGTTTCAGAAATACATCAAGCAGCTGCTGATCCCTCTGACCCAGAGCTGGCGGTGCCTTCCCCGAGCCCAGGGAGCTGAGCAGGGCTGTGTTTGTCAAGAGGCTCCAGCTTTGGGTGTGAATGCTCTCCCTTGGCAGCACACCCTGGACACAGCTGAGGGAGAGCAAGGAGATGGCCGAGCCAGCTGCAGCACAGGCAGAAATATGGGATTGAAAAACAGCTCTGGCTCTCTTCCAGCTGATCCTCCCCTACACAACACCCTGCTTGGTACCATGTTCCAGCAGCTAAATGAGCCTAGAGACCACCCACACCTGGAATTATTTACTGTCACTGTGCATATTGCTGGTCCTCCTGGCAGTAAGGAAAGACAAAGGACAACTGTCTCTGATCTCAGAGCTGACAGGACACATATCACCACAGGATTTGCTGTTTTGCTCACTGTCTTCAGAGCTAACAGCTGCTGCAAATGCTTAGTAAGAGCAACAACATCACAGAACCACTGAGGCTGGAAAAGACCTCCAAGGTCAAGTCCAATTTGTGACCCATCACCACCTTGTCAGCTAGACCAAAGCACTGAGTGCCACATCCAGTCATGCCCTGAACACATCCAGGGATGGTGGCTCCCTGGGCAGCCCTTTCCATGGGAGAAATTCCTCCTGATGTCCAACCTGAACCTCCCCTGGCACAGCCTGAGGCCATGTCCTCTCCTCCTGTCACTAGTTGCCTGGGAGAAGAGTCCAACCTGGCTGCACCTCCTCTCTGGGAGCTGTACAGAATGAGAAGGTTCCCCCAACCCTCTTTTTCTCCAGGCTGAGCCCCCACAGCTCCCTCAGCTGCTCCTTGTGCTTGAGCCCCTTCCCCAGCTCCATTCCCTTCTCTGGATACCTCCAGCCCCTAATGCCTCTTGCAGTGAGGGCCCAGACCTGGACACAGCACTCACCAGTGCCAAATACAGAGGGACTGATGTTTCCTCCCTAAACACTGGTGTAAACTACATAGACACCTACACTAGAACTACTTCATGGAGCAAAGTGAAGCAAAAATACCCCTGAGCACAGCCCTGCAGGGAAGGACCTTGCCAAGCCTGGCAGCCAGTGTGGAAACACACAAAGCCCCTGGGAAGTGTAGGAGGTGCAACACTCCCACGGGAGAAGGGGCTCAGCTGACCCCAGGAGGAATGTGAGTCAAAGCATCGAGTGAGGCAGATCCGAGAGCTTTGGGTTATTAAAAAAAACCACCTACCTGTTATAAAAATAGGCAAGTGCCTTCACAGCACTGTGAACCTTCAGAAATAAACCTGACCCATGTCCCTCTGCCCCCGGGCAGGAGTCAGGGAACGGATGGTTTCATTCAACCTGAGCCTCTGAAGGTCACTGGATCACAGGAATAGCAGGAGGGCAGAAGATGTTTCCTGCTTGCCTTGGTGCGCAGCAGGTGCTTTTGTGTCAGAAGGACAAAGCCTGTAATCCTCTGATCTTCCTCCTCAAATTCTAACAGGATTTCCAGTGCTGGAAAATGCATTTGTGGCCTGGCACAGTCAAAGTACCTCCTGAAAGTACAACCTGCTCACACTGTCGTGTGACTGACATGGAGTCACCAGGAGCAATTTGTTAAGTGCTGAATCTTTATACATTTGTCTGAGTGCTAAAAAAGGAATTCAGGTATTGCCATGTGGAAAAAAACCCCCAAGGCAGTTTCATCAAGACTCTGAAAACCTGAGGCTATGGCCTTGAAGCACTACCTTGAACACACCAGGAGATCACATCAGGAGTTCAACCATCTGCAGAAAACCTGAACCCACAGAACTGGAGAACAAAGGAAACAGTGATGGGAGAGAAGACCAGAATTATGACAGATTCAAACTTGTGTGTGTATATATAGTTATGATGACTAACATCTGTATTTGAGGTATCAGATTTGAGACACCTTTGCTTCTGCCAAAAAAGAAAGAAAAAGGATTTCCAGTGCATTAGGTTTATACTTGTCTTGACAGACAGATTAGGAACCTGCAGAGTCACTCCCAAAGAGCTTGTGCCACCTACAGATAATGCTTGGAGCAGAGATGCTGCAATAGGTGCTGCTGCTTCTGAGCTGTCTCCTAGACAGCAAGAAACCACAGATCACTTACTGGGTCAGGCTGGAAGGGACCACAGTGGTTCATCTGGTCCCACCTCCCTGCTCAAGCAGGGCCATCCCAGAGCACATGGCACAGGATTGTGTCCAGGCAGTTCTGGAATATCTCCAGTGAGAGAGAATCCATGACTTCTCGGGGCATTCTGGGCAATTCTTGTTATGAACATTCATGTTCTGCTTCAGCTCTCACAGCTCTACCCTCTGATGTCTTCTCTGCTGGCTGATTTTCCACTTGCTATCCTGAAAAATCATTCACAAAATGCTGTGTCCAACAGCTGTGGATTTGGAAGCTAGGGACACATTTTCTGTCCAGACACACAGCCAATATTGTCTCACAGCAGTTCCTCCACCCAGCCCCACCGTTCTGCCCTTCAGCTCCCTGTGTTACTCACAGCAGAAACATGCACTGGAGCCCAAAACACTTGCACCAGGCACTGCTCTGGAAATGGAACTGCAGCACCATGGGAGAAAGTCACTGATAAACAGGGGGTTGCACCAGGTGATTCCCAGGAACAGATTATTCTGTTCCATGAACAAATGAACAATTTCAAAGCTTGCTCCTCTAAGCCACAGCAACCTCTGCCTTAACAGCCCAGCCTCCCACAAAGCCACAGCACAGCAGGACCCATCTGAAGTGGATCATAATGATATCTCTCTGTTCCCGTTGGAAGAGACAAGCACTGTGCCAACAGCCTGGCAGGGCTGGCATCAATCAACACCACAGCTCCAGCTCTCAGGCAGCACCTGCGTCCCAGCCCTGGCTCTGCAGGCACAGGGCTGACTGGCACTGCCAAGGCAAGCTCAGCTCCCTTTGGTGTGCCAGCATAAGTAGAGCCTGACATGGATGTGTGAATACAGAGATTTTATGTCAGACCCTTTTTAAATGTGTGGTCCCCAAAATCCCAAAATATTCCAGGCGAAATGGAAGGAATAGAAATGAGACTGGGCTTGGGTTTATAAATCACTGGCATCAACGTGAGGGGAAACTTTCCAGTGCCCTCATGGACAGCCTGACCCTGCTGAAAATCCAACCTGAGTCCCAGGTGTGGTTAGCATGGACAACACAGGGTTACCCTGCACAAGGCACAAGGCAGGGTGGGTTAGCTGGTAACAACCTTTCTCTGCCCCAGCTCCTGCTCCTACAGCAGCAATCCAAATGCTGTATGCAAGAGATGTCCCAACTTTGCACAAACCAATTATTAAGTCTTAAACTGGATTAGTTTGACTCCGGTTATGCCTTTCAGGATGCTGATTGAGCCATTAAAACTCACTCAGATTCAAACGGATGTGACCCTCAGGTTTACAATTTCCACTCGTGTCCGATAAAAACCGAACAGAGCACAGGACTTGCAAGAAAAGGGTTCAAACAAAGTACTGTCATAAAAGCCAAACACTTGGTGGCATTTATCATCCCCTGGGCCAAAATCCCTTATGTCATACTCTGCTCTGCAACACAATGACACACAGAGATGAATCTTTTTGCCTCTCACTTTGTTCCCAATGTTCCAACAGCTCTTTGACCTCTTCCTTGTGCCCTTGACCCTGCACTGGCTCGGGCAGGACATGGTGCTGCAGCAAGGAGCTGCCTCCTGTCAGGCTGCAAAGATCTGTCCTGAGCTGCACACCCATAAAACCTGCCAAGTCAACACTGCCTGATGAGCCAGAGGAGCCACTGCTGCTACCTTGATGATAAGGCTCCTGTTTTCCCTTCACTGGGCACATCTGGCTCTTCACACACGCAGGAAAAAGTTTTTTTCCCCCCCACTAAAGCAATTGCCCCTTGGCTGCTCTTGCCAAGGTGTACACGTGTTCCTTTTGTTACCTGTGAGCAGCTTATTGTTATCAGCAATCCCCAAAGGAGCTTCCTCTTCCCCAAGGTGACACGGACAGGGCAGAGCACAGAGGGCTGTGTGACCAGGTGGAATCAGAGCAGTGACACTGCATTTCTGCCTGTTTCTCAACAAAAGTGTGTTTAAAGCCAAGAATTCTGACAGCCACAAGCCTGCACATGCATCCTGTACTACCTTGTTCTTCAGGAACACAACGTTATTCAGCAAAATCGAGGCCTGTAATGAATTATTGATCAACACATGCACTATCTAGAAGCTTTTATGACTACTAAATAATCCCCTCTATCTCCCTACATGCTTGAGAGAGCACAGAAAGGGGGAAAAAATTGCCTGTTAATTGGAAGACAACAGTTCAGACACTAAAAATGTTAACATATTTATTGAGGGGGAAGAAAAAGAAATAGCAGGAGTGTGAAAAGACAGCTCTGAAATTCAAATTGTGGAGGCACTGGGAACCTGGGATGAATGCACAAGCACCAGCGTGGAACATCCCTACATCCAGCACAGGGACACAGAGGCCCAGGGGACCCCAAGGGCTCCTCAAACCACACTCCAGAAGGATATTTTGAACCACAAGTGAACCATGGGGGAGTTGTAACTTTTTGGTAAATTTTAAGCACAGAGGCCACAGAGGCAAACTTAACACATTGAAAGGAAGAGAGAAGAGCACCATAAAAGCACTTCAAACGCGTGGTGAAGTGTAGAGATCATCTCTATTTTAAGGCAGCAGCATAAGGAACAGCTGACACAGATGTATTTTGGAGCTTACAGAAATTAAGAGGAATGAAAAGATCACAGGTATGTTCTCACCAGACCTGAGAACCTCAGCACGAGCACTCACTAGGCTGTGAGCACCCAGACCAACCACACTCACACCACAACTCCAGTGTCTGATCCCAATTCCTCAGGGCATATCCCAGGAAGGGATTTAGTAACCTAAGAAGGATCTCACAGTGAATTTAGGAACACCTTTACCAAGTTATTACAAAGAAGGTTCCTTTGACTGACATCTGACCCAAAACAAAGCCAAGATACACCAAGTTCTCCCATCTCCTCCACAGAGCCAAGTGTGATCAATGGATCCTGGGTTTAGCTGCACTGTTAACACTGCTGGATGCCTCTGGAAGGCACAAGACACATCCACCAGTCTCAGGTGGCACAGTAAGTCCTGCAGCTACTGAAAAATCTGCTGAGCCAACTCCCTCGCTGGCCTTTTTTTGCTGCAGATCTGCAAGTTCAAACCCTGGCACAAAGCTGCCATGACAGGTAACTGGCACAGCATCCAGAATTTCTGCAGGAGGAATCTCACCTGAGTCAAATCACTTACAGAACAGCAGCCAAGCCAAGTTGCTCAATGTCAGGTGCAAAGTTGGCAAGGGAAGTCAAAGATCCACACATCCCAACATCTTTCATGGGACAGCAGTCAGTGCAGGATGCTTCAGGACTAACTTAGGCACCAAAGAGCATTTCTTTTCAGTTTCCAGTATCTGTAGCTTTGAGACTCCTGAGCCAACAGGAGATGCTGCTCAGTGAAGAAGACTGGATCATATTTCATTTTGTTTCATCATGTATGAACCAACCAGCAAACCACAGACAGAACATCCACTGGACACAAACTCTGCCCAGGCATCACACTGATCAGCCTGAGCTTCCCTCCCAGAAGTCTTCATGTTAAAAAAAAAAAAAAAAAAAAAAAAGTGTTCAAATCAGGGTAACCCTAAAGCAGACAGACAGGATGGGGGATGAGCTCTGCCTGACCAAACCTGCCCCACAGCCTGTTTGCTCTGCAGCAAAATGCTCAATGCCACCAATATGATGCCTAATAAAAGCCAGTCCAACCTATTATAAACACTGTCTTGCACATTGGTTTAAAGCCAATATTGGATAAACAGTTATAAACAACCTCCTGTTAATTATATAGTTTCAAATAGACACTCATGCCTTAACAGGTTTTTCATTCCAGCCTCCTCTCCAGATGCAAGTGGGAGCAGAGCCATTGGATCAGCCAACAGCACACTCCAGTCACTGTCTGCAGACACATTGTGGTGCTGACTCTGACACACCAACAGATGCCACTCCAGGCTCCAAGGCCTCAGCCAGTCCACAGCCAAAGCCATCACATGCTGGCAGTGACCCCCAGGCTCAGAGAGATGCCAAGGACTGGCAACAACCTCCTAGCAGGAGCAGCAGACCAGGAAACTGCCAAGTGTCCAACAATCACAGCATACTTGGTTGGAAGTGACCCACAAGGATCATCAGTCCAGCTCCTGCCCAGGACACCCCAACAATGCACCCTGTGCCTGAGAGCATTGGGCAAACACTCCCTGAGCTCTGTCAGCCTTGGGGCTGTGACACTGCCCTGAGAAGCTGTTCAGTGCCCAAACACCTCCACGGGAAGAACCTTTCCCTGATATCCACCTAACCCTCCCCTGACACAGCTCCAGCTGTTGCCTCAGGTCCTGTCACTTGTTCCCAGAGAGCAGAGGTCAGTGATGAAGTTGTATTCAGCAATGAGGTCTCCCCTCAGTCTTTTCTTCTCCAGCTGAAGAGACCAACTGACCTCAGCTGTAACTCATACAGCTTCCCCTCAAGGCCCTTCATGTTCCTCCTTTGGATGCTCTCTAGTAGTGGTGCCCAAAACTGCACAAAATAACCAACATCCTTCCCCTTCCAACACATCCTGTGAGCAGTTCTGAAGCTCTCCAGATGCTCACCTGCCATCTGCCTCATTACCTCCTTCTCCACCCTCCTCAGAGTGCTGGGTTTGGGTGTCTCTCCCATACTCACAGGCTTTTTTCATGCTCCCATGGGCAACTGAGTCCTGGCAGAACCAGTGTCACTATGAGGATGTGAGATGCAGATCTCCAGGTTGGAGATGCCTCATAGTGCTCAAAGGAGCTGACACAGATGGAATGGAGCAGGTCATAGGCTATAAAGGTTTATAGCAGTAAGAAAAACCTAGACTAGACCTGGGCAGGAGGTGGAAAGGGAAGCAGGAGTCATCCTGCCCCAAGAACTCTGTGGGAAGGCTCCACCTGTCCCAAGGTGTAGTGATGCTCCTAGTACCAAGTCCAACTTCCCAGGGTTACCAGACAGGATGAGACAGACATGAGAGCACAACCATTCCTGAGCCAAGGTGGACAGAGAAGATGACAAGAGCTTTAACCTCAAAGTAACAGTTTTCAGCAGCTTCAAAGTATACTAGTCTGGAATTAAACCTGTGACATTTCAAAAAAAACCCCAAACAATAAACTCACTGGAACTGAAACAAGGATTTTTGACACAATTTGAAAATCATCTTAAGCTGCTTCTTACAGAGCCAAGCTGGTGCAAACAGCATCTGAGCCAGCCATACATCACAGGACAAATCCCTGGATTCCAAATTAACTGCTTTCCACATTGTGTCCAACTGTCTAATATCAACAAACAAGACACTCTGTGATCATTACTTTACACATATATCACACACCATCACAAACAATCTCTCCAGGTACTACAGGAAGCAATGCTGACACACATTCCCAGGATTCAGGAGCAAATACAAGGGAAAAGGCTTGATACTGTTTGTAAGAGGTGTCAGTACCAGGGCCTAAATCAGACAAGTGCCATACAAGGGAAAAGGCTTGATACTGTTTCTAAGAGGTGTCAGTGCCAGGGCCTAAGTTACACATGTGTTTAGTAAAGTGCTTCCTTCATCTCAAACAAAGTTTCAGCCTTTCCATAATCATCTCCTCAGATTCCTCAAAGAATCATTAAGGTTGGAAAAGACCTCTGAGATCATCAGGTCCAACCCAGTCCTCCTTGTGCATAAGCACAACATGACAGTGACACTCTTTGAGCAAATATTTAATGTCAGGAACCTGATTCAGACAGCTCTGCAGCCACGTTTCCTGCATGTGACTACAACACAGGGCACAAGAAAGGTTCTCCCTGTCCAAAACTAACCCCCTGTGCTCCGAGCACTCAGCAGAGGCTCCGATGGAATCTGCAAGCACTGCAGAAGCAAAAGGAAGCACAATTCCAATATGTTTAACAACCACATTAGCATAATGCTCAGCAGGCAGAATCCAGCCTCCCTGACCTTCTTGAAACGCTGACCTGTAAGTATTGACGAGTGTTTCCGACGTGCTGTGACTCAACCACACTGAGGAAGGACTCAAGGAAACATCCATCGCCCTGTCAAGTTTGCTGAGAGCAGGTCAGACACACTGAAACCTCTCTGGCAGCCTCACACAACCACACACTGATATGAGATGCTCTCTAAGAGGTGAAACTGTACTTGGGAGAATAACAAAGACTTGAAGTTACACTGGAAAGTGCTATAATCAGATTGATTCATTTAACCTCTCCTTCCCCAGGCAGCAGCCACAGAGCTGCAGTGATTCCAGTGCTGCTTTAAACACTCACTGCGTGAAGAATGAGAGCTGAACATCAGGATGACAAGAAATACAATACAGAAATTCAAACGTGTTTTAGAAATACTGAATGTTACTTGGATAAATCAATATATCTATTTTAGAATCACGGAATGGTTTGGGCTGGAAGGACTTTAAAGCTCATCTCATTCCCACTCCCTGCCATGGGTAGGAACACCTTCCTCCAGCCCAGGTCGATCCAAGCCCCATCCAACCTGGCCTGGAACACTCCTAGGGATGGAGCAGCCACAGCTTCTCTTGGCCATACCTGTTATTGCAAGTCAAATACACAGAAAACATCATTTGTATGTGTGTACAGCAAGAACAGGATAATATTTAGGTAACTCTACAACCAAAATGTTTCTCAAAACATTCTAAGGGCAGATTATACTAATATCTGACATTTAATAGTGCCAATCCAGTGAGACACTGTTTGATAACAAACAGTGCAAGTGACATTTCCCTCAGAAAGGAGCGAGACTGCACTGCTCAGCTCCAGCAGAAAGGCCCTTTGTAGCAAACCCTCTGTGCTCCTCTCGGCCAAGCAAGAATTCCCAATGTTCTCAGGAAATATCAAACAATTACAGTGCCCAGAAATTCTGACTCCATCCAATCTCCATTCTGGCTCTGCTGGGCCGAAAGCTTTCGCTGCAGATGAGGCAGCTTTGTCCATCCAAAGCCTTGTATGGTTGAATATACTTGCAGGAGATAAACATCCCTGTTGGATGCTGGCACCACTCCCTCCCTCCCTCCCAGGAGCTGCTGGTGCTCAGGCTGCTCTGCACCAGGAGCCAGGCCCAGGGCAGGCTGAGGCTGAGCTCGTTAGAAGGGCAGAATAAAGACAAATTCCATTCCTGTGCCTCTCAAACTCTCATCAACACCGTAAAATA
>NW_008688475.1:0-5871 GCF_000695815.1 Acanthisitta chloris | reverse complement strand
TCACATTTATTAACAACACTTGTTGAAAGGTTCAGAAAGCACAGATTTAACCAAGAGTAAGACTAGGAAAACAGTCACTATGAGAACATAAACAGAGGTTGATGTGTATGGCAACAACACTGTAAAAGCACACAAAAATCCTCCTGTTTTCATGCATTTCACTAAACACTGGCAGAAACCAGAGGGTAAAACTCTAACTATCACAATTGAAGAAAACTAACAAAGATCACCATTAGCATCTTCACTTCTTCACCTCCTCTCCAACGCACTCAACCCTCTATTCCAGACTGAAACAACAACCCCCAGCTAACTTCTTTTCCTTCTGTTTTTGCCATGCCTCTCCTCTGCTCCTGCAGCACAGCCAAGGTTCCCTGCTCCAGGGTTGGCCTCCCTGGAGCTCAGTGCATCCCAGCGCTCCGCAGAACTGGGTCATGCCTGGAGCTGGAGCTAACAGCCCACTCCTGGCGACTCCCAGCCCCCAGCCACATGAAAGGGGTGTCTGACCTGGAAACAAGCCTCAGATCTCCTCCCACCCCACATTAAGGCTTACACTAATTCTGCCCAGTAAGACAAGACTCACTCCAGAGCTCGAGCTGTGCCCACGCCGCGACAGTTCTTGGAGACACGGCTGGAGTACACAGGCTTTGCCCTCCAAGGGAAAACTGGGGAGACACCAAACCTCCAGCAAATGAGTTGTCATCTCTCTCGGCTCGTTACAGCAGGCTAATGACCATCCTGGCTCATAATTGCTCCAATAGGAAGCAGCTCTCAGTTCTCACACAGCTATAAGGCCAACACTATCTCCTTTCAGGCAAGTAGCAGCTTTATGCTAGCCCCAAACTGGAAATGTTGGCACTTGGTTCTGATAAGAACTGTTAATGACCAGCTCTATAAGTGGCTTTAGAGGAGCCTAGATCCCCCCACCCCCAGCGTTTGTGTTCATAGGACATGACTCAACCACAAACAAGCAACGTTTGGGGATAATAACCCTCTGTGTGCTGCACTGCTCCAACTGCATCACCACAATCCCAACCTGCAGAAAAAAGCTCATTTCCTCTCCTCAAGTGTATTTCGTACAAATTGCAGAGCACAAAAATAAAATTCCACTCCCATTGTTTCAACGTAATTGTAAGGTATTCAGGAACTGTGAAAATATGTATTAATGAGCTCCTATTTATATAGATGCATTGGAAAAATATTCCCAAGCTGTGTGGAGGATTTCTTGCCTGCAGAAGTTCTAGCATTACATATTCCCAGAAACAGTGGGAAGCAAGAAAAGAAGCCTCCTTGATTTGAGAAAAGCATCTGAAGATTGAGCTGTTTATGGAAATATACTTTATTTTAAGACTCTGGATTATTCAAGCCCAGGCCTGAGGAAAATCATCACCCAGCAGACCTACAGATCCCTTTGTGATCAGGCATTCAGGTCCAACTAGGATAAACTGGTATCAACTCATGAGAAAAATGGGACATGAGTAATTTTTCAACCAGGAGCTGCAATAAGAACAATCACCACACTAGATTTGGTGTGTTTTGCCAAAACTCAGCACCCAGGTTGAGAGTCTGTTTTTCCTGCCCAAAACATGCACAGTCCTCTCACCCACAGTCAAGTCAAACAGTGATTGATTTGCTCTAGTTGTGATTTCTTACTTGTTACTCCCTTCATTATTCCTAGGACACAGCTTGGAAAGAAAGGTCTGAGAAGGCAGACACGAGTTCACCTATGTCCCTCAAGCTCAGAGAGCCAGTGGAGGACAAGAAAGCAGTTTCCTTTGGCTCTTCCCAGCCAGCAAGGAGAGCATCTCCTCAGAACTGGCACCTTCCACGTCTTGCTGGAAGCACAAACACAGCCAATTCCTGGGCATTTTTAGGCACAGTCTGTATGCTCAGCTGCATGGGGCAGGTGCAGCATGGTAGTCAAGCATGATGGCTCCCAGTGAAGCTGTTAAACCTACCACTCAGAGGGCTGTGGTTAGCATTCAAGACTAGCTGCTGCAGAGGGAATTCCACAGCTCTCCCAACACTATTATTCCAGCCTCTTTGCCTCCAAGCTCCAGACAACCACGCAGTGGTTCACACTGCAAGGGCTCTGCCACAGCCAGGGAGGTTTCATTTCAATAGAGCTCTGAAGAAAAACAAAAAAAAAAGCCTGTGGCTTCTGCCCTAGGATGTCTTTGGGCGATTCCTACACAGAAATGCAAACACACATCTAAAACTTTGCAACATTCCCAGGTTCACTCACCTCTGTGTGTGCATTAAACAAACCAGGGATGCAGACTGGGCTCGAGACATCACCACAAGCCTCATGCCTAGGCTTGCAGGATGAAGTGTTTAGTTCAGTCTCACTTTTACAAGCAGCCTGTGGCACACAGCACCATCTCCCATCCCGGGAATAGCTCTGCCAAGGGTTGCCTGAACTGGCACTTCCCTCCCAAACCTGCTGCTGCTGCCTGGGAAGCCAACAGGGAGCTCCCAAAGCTGCACCTGCATTAATGAATTAATTAACAGCATAAATAAGCAGTAAAGCTCAGACACTGCACACCTCCCTACAGACAACAGCATCGTGTACCTTTACCCAGCTAGGGAAGGGAAAGACTTTCAACCTCACGCAGGAAAACATCCCATAAGAAGAAACAGCTTGACAATCAGAACAGAACAGTGACTTTACACATAACAGAACACTCAAAACCTGCAGTCAGACACACCCTTTTACTAGTCAAATTTTTCACTAACTACCCAGCACACAACTCAGCACAACCAGCTCATTTGCTAAAGGAAATCTCCCCTGGACAGTGAGCAGTGCTGAGTTACCAGCCTCTGTGGGATATCAATCTGCGAAAACATACCAAGTCTTAGAGGAAAAAAATTAAAATCTTGATCTCTAAGAAAACAGGACAAGTTTTAAGCACATGAGCAGCCAAAGGTAGGGGAGAGGAAGTCACAACTGCACTGTGTCCCTAATGGGATAATCCTCTCAAACGTGATCCCACTCTGCACATTATTCCCCACATGCTCCAACACTCAATTTCCAAGACAATGGCAAGTTTTCTTACCTCTGTTTACAAACTCAAGGACAGAAAAATCCCTAGGACTTCTACCAACTTGCTTCTGATGATACTTGAAAAATCTTCCAGAAGAGAGGAAGCTCCATGACCAACAACCACAGCCTAATCCCAAGGAAAGGACCAGGCAGGGAACGACAGCACATTCCTCACCGAGGGGAGAGAGAGCTCCTTTTTCCTCTGCAGCAACCAAACATGTGTGAGAGTACAGGGAGGTGACAGGAGTGGTTTCAAAATTATCTAGTAGCCAGAGAAACAGCAGTGCTGAATGGAGCAGAGTCCAGGGCAACACCCACAAGAAATCACAGCGCGGGGCAGAGAATTCCAGGGGCAGGAACAGCAGAGCTCTCCATCCACTGCCACCTGGGACCTGCTCCTTCCACGTGTGGTCCAAATGTCACCTTGAGCCCACGTGCAGGAAGGGCTGGTAAACTTCTCCAACATACTCTGAAACTCCTTCTTTCAGTACAGCCTATTTCCAAGCCATAACTGATTGTTTTTCCCTAGGGAGAAATCAGGCATTCAGGAAGCACTTTGCCACTGCCAGGGGAGTGTGCACACACAAGGGGCTCACTTAGCATCCAAGGTGACTGTGCTGCACGTGGCTGGGAGCAGAACCAAACCCAAAGAACAACCTACAGCTACACAAAGCCTCGGTATGGCAGAGAGAAAACTGCTTTATCATCAGACAGGGGAATTTTCTGAACCCACAGCTCTCCAGTCAGGCCAGAGCCAGGTGAGGAGCAGCACAGATGGGTACTCTGCCCTTTCTCCTGCCCTAAGACTGGCACTCCAGAACTGCAGCGTGAGCACAAACCTGGGGCTGGGGCTGTGCACGCCGTTCGCTGCCACACATAAATGAGACAGCAAAAAACTGGCAAACCAGAGTGTTTGAGTTGGAAACAGGCCTAGATTTTGCCTTCTTTTAGTGACTTTCCACACTATGACACTCCAGAGTCCCTTTGCTCTATGTCCCCTATAGAAAGGAAACATTTAGCTCGGAATTAGCATCACCTGAGACAGACTGAAGTCTCCACATTCATTTTCAATCAACTATGCACCTAGCAAAGGGAATTACAGGCTACAACTCCAAGCTAAATATCATTCCTATCTCTTTAACTACTCTAAAGCATAACGGCTTTATAACTTTCCTTCCTAATAAATATCCTTAGTAATTTTTACAGGAAAAGGCAGTGCACACAGTGAAGAAAATCTTAACCAAAAAAAAAAAAAAAGAAGCCAACCAAAAAGGGGGAGAAAAAAAAGTTCCTAAATTCTTGAGAGGTTTATTTTCCTGTCTTTCCCTGAATTAAGCTGCCAGGCAACTTTACTATTAGCATTTCTACCACACATTGTCTGATCCCCTACCACACCCTGCCAACGTCAGAGGAAAACAAGGAAAACTCCCGTTTTTGAGTGTTCCTTATAAAGATGCAAACCCAATTGGTTTGTGGGGGAGAAACAAGGAAAAGCAAATCCCAACAACCTTCAGTCCTGGCAAAAAGTACCTTGGAAGCAGCTGAACAACTCCACAGTTACCCTGGAAACAGAGTTTACCTCTCAGCCAACCGGGAAAATTGCCTGCAATTACCACCCCGGAGTAAAGCACCAGTTTGGACACAATATCAATTGCTGTTTGCTGCAGCTCCTTTAACACGATCCTAGTATTTTCCCATGAGCAATATTTCGTCTGGGATGGAATTCTATTGCTAAACTCCAAAGGATCAAACCTGTAGATATAATCAAAGGTTACAAGACCTCCTGATGGCCCAGAGGGACTCTGCCATCTGCCAAGTGTGATTCCCCTTAATCCCATTCCCCACACACAAATCAGAATCACAGGGATTACGCCACGGAAATAGAAGTCAAGTCAATACCTGAATCCATGGGATTAATCTCCCACCTCCAGACAGGGAAAGGCACAAACAGCAACAATGCTGCAGGCAGGCTCAGGAAGGCAAAGCTTCCACCCTCCTCACAGGAAACCCTGGGATTGCACAGATTAGCTTCACCCGTGCAGAGTCCTAGTGCTGCTCCCTCCTCAATCCAAGCACACAACACCCTGTAAATTCAGGGAATTGGGAACTGACCTCCACCTGATCTTTTGCAGCATCTATTTCCACCCACAAGCAAAACTCTACATCCCTCCACGCACAAAGAAATCACTTGGAGTTAGGAGGGAAAATGGACAAACAAGCTGTGTGACGTGGGAACAACACCAATCTGCCCATCCCAGTGCCCCCAGAATAAAAACATATGCCCACGGTTGGAATGAGATGAGCTTTCAGATCCTTTCCAACCCTCAACTCTCCTGGGATCCCACGATTCTATACACACAACGCCAACAAGCAAAGCTCTGTGCATCCCTAATTAAACAGCACCGGCGTGAGCACCTTCAAGCAGCACTGAAAAGTAATTTTAAAGAGCACATAACATCTTTCCTCCCATCCACAGCATAAAACGACTCACATACCCCTCTCAGCAACGCTTGAATCCCTCCAGCTCAGCCCCACGAGCAATCCTCCAGCTGTAAACGATAGAAAAGGAAGGGGGGGGTGGAGGGAAAAGGAGGAGCAACATCTTTATTTATCCATTTAAAACCTCCAAGCACATTACCACCCCTAATCCAGTCAGGAACACATCATGCCAACCCTCTTAAATTACAAACCTTCTAATCCTTCCCAACAACCCCCCCCAAAACCCACTCTCAAGCCCTTCCCACCTCCAAGCACAGGGTTTAAAGGAGAAAAGGGGTGTTTTTCAAGGGGGAACTGCGAGGACGACCACCAACACTAGACCCACTCCACGT
>NW_008688474.1:0-5575 GCF_000695815.1 Acanthisitta chloris | reverse complement strand
AGGTATAAGGTAAGGAAGATATGATAAAGCTATGATGGAGATGAAAATAGAATAAGGGGTGGATAATGTCCTGGGTTGCAATGGTATGTATTCTATTTTCGTCTCCACAAGCTGTTAAAGAAGGTGGGGCAGTGATCCTTATCACCATGTCCCTGATGGCTCCCTCAGGGGGCTGTCTCTGATTAATGAGCTGCCAAGGACCCATACATGACACATCCGCCCAGTGATCCTTATCGCCTTGTCCCATGGTGAGGTGA
This sequence comes from Acanthisitta chloris, assembly GCF_000695815.1. NCBI lineage: Eukaryota > Metazoa > Chordata > Aves > Passeriformes > Acanthisittidae > Acanthisitta > Acanthisitta chloris. Next base: position 5,318 of record NW_008688474.1, on the reverse strand, counting down.
CTCACCCCAGGGGTGGGGAGCCAAACATGCTCACAGGGATATAAGCCGGGGTTTGGACCAGCACAGGGAGCCCTTTGCCTGCTGGATTCCCAGAGGACAAGAGCTGCTGCTGGACCTTCAGGAGAGGAGCAGATCTGCGGGATCACTGCTCCAACAAAGCCATTGCTCCAGGAGGACTGCAGCTACCATTTTAATCGGACTACTACTAACACCCTGACTGACAGGGTGTCAGGTTACTTTCTGACTCGGTCAGGTTATTTTTGTACTGTTGCATTTGTTGTTGTTTTGTTGTGTTGTTCATATTCAATTGTACTTCTGACTCGGAGTCTCTCGCTGGTTTGCTAAAAGCACAGGGTCACAGTCCTCCACCAAGCTGTCAGTGATGTAGCTGCACTCAAGGACACTTTCATAGTAGTTTTTCTCTGCAAACGTGTTCACTGTCCAGGGAACCACTTGAATTCCTCTTTCAGACCAGTACCTCACATAGTCCCTGCAAGGAACAAAGACACTGTAAGAGGAGGCTGACACTGCCATGGTTAAGGCAGACAGTGCTGAGGCTACAACTGAGTTTTAGCCTTGCATCAGCATCACATCGTGTCATCTTTTGCAGCATCATCTTTTTGTGTTTCATTACTGCAAACAGGCAAAAGCAACAGTTTTCCTCTTTGAGATTAAATTTAGGATCTAACATAACATAAAAACACAGATTAAAAAGATAGTAGCTTAAAATAATAAAATAGCACCAAGTACAGAAACTGTCTAAAAACCTTACCCAACACTGAATGGAACATATCAGTAAGCACACACTGTGCTTGTAACTCCACCTTGTATACAAAGAGAGTGGTAATACCCCAGGATACAAGAGCAAGCTTTACCACTTACTGAGAAACAAAATTTTTCTCTATGAGGAAAGCTGAAATCCCACACAATCGCCACAAGAAACTGTGTAGGCTCCAATCCAGGATGACGTCCATCGCTGTGTACCAGTAGTGTTTCCAGAAGGAGCTGAAATGGGGTATCCCATCCCCAGAGTGACTCAGGTGCCAAGGCCTGTGTGTTAGTGCTGTCACAACATTCCTGTCAGCTCGTCTCATCTGGAAGACCAAGAAGAAAACACTGGAATTCACCCAAAAGCCCAGCTCCATTCAATACAATTTTTGAGAGCTTAACTGCTTGAACTCATAGCTCCACCAGAATCCTTCTCCTCTTCCCCTCCAGATCCTTTGGTAACTCTTTTAGAAAGCTGTTTATGATACTTTTTATTTTAAACATACTGAATAAGCACCTGTTCTTAAAAAGTTAAACACCACACAGGCAGTGGAATAAAATACAGCGTAGGTAGACTTGGCCATGAGAATGAGGAAACAACTTTAAGAATAGTTTACATTTACATCAAAACCAGAGGTTTATTTAGCAGGTACCCTGCACACAGTTGGCCACCTGGCAGCTCTAAGAGCAATGCACTTTCTTCTGCGTCGCTTTCAGAATGGGGGGAATTGTTGTAGGGTCACATCTAACGAGCAGAGTGATCTAATGAGATCATGCATTATGCTTCATTTGTTTTTAAAAATCTTGGCAATTTTTACAACCTAAAAGTGGGAGTTGTTTATCTGACTGAAATTCCCAGACAGAACTAAAAAAAAAACCCCAAACTCTTAGGAAACATCACCTTATAAACAACATCTGGCATGAAAGAACAGACTATGCTGCTGTTGTACAAACGTGGAAATTCCAGGTAGAGTTGTTTCAGGGCATCAACTGCCTGCAGGGAGAGACACAGATGTTACACTTATACGTACACTCAGATTTACACTGCAAAGCCATTTTAGAACAATCCCCTTTACAAATACTTTCCTGCTCTGTGTAGCAAGACTGAAACAGATGGAGGGGGAGAAGAAAACCAGCATCTTGTTTACAGCATTCACACAGAACTGACATTTGGGGTCTTGCAACTGAAATCCTCTTCATGATTCAACTTACAATGACAAGTAGCATTCTCAGTGTTTGAAATACCCTTAAAGACATTGTGGATATAATTCTGAAGTTCTACCTAGGGTTTACTTCAAGAGGAGAATGAATTAATTTCCATATTTTGCTATGCTAAAGAAAAAATTATGCTAATTTACATGAAAAGTTAGTGATTGATCTGCCTTCAGTAATGCAAATTACAGATCCCTTGCTGGAAGCTGAAGATGAGGTAGTGGCTCCCCTCAGCACAGGGAATTCACTTTGCTTTGTTCCATAGTGGTGCTGTGAGCTGAACACAACACTCATACAAGCCTTGTGCTAATTTTAAGTTGCAGCTTCCCAGGACTATGGACAACACAGAGAGCAGATCTGGTCTTGCATGTGATAGGGAAGGGACTGTACCACATGTATCAGTTTGAGACCAACAGAACAGCAGGTTAGAAACCCAAAGAAGGGCTGAAGGAAGGTGTCATACTACAGTGAGTAGTACCTGGTTTGCATGGCCTTTGACATCGAAGTAGATTGTAAGATTGTGATGCATAGACTCCACGACAGCTTCTCTCAGAGTTGGTACCTTTTCATCTTGGAATTTGTTCCTGTAGAAACAGAGAACTCGCTGGAATGCAGTTAAGACACACATGTGCACACACATGCATATCCCCAACCACACAAAATTGTTTCCTAAACGGTTTGCTACACTAGTATTAGAGGTGGGATCAAGCAGCACTAGCAGTGGCAGCAGTGGCTCACACCCAGTCAAAGGCTGCACATGTAGAGGGATATGTTCACATCACCTTTTCCCCCAGTATCCCACTGGACAGTTAAATCCTTCCAAATTCAAGGTCTAATCTGATGCTCACTGGCCTCATGTCCTAGACCAAAACACTCACCCCAGTTCTTTACCTCCATCCCCAGCTCCCACAAACAAGCCTTCAGTCCCAGCTGCTGCCTTCCTCCTGCTCTGATGCATCCCCCAGCCCTGAGCCAGAAACATAGACCTTGGCACAACAGGCAAGACAAGCTGAGGATGGAGAAGCAGCTTTGCCCATCAATAAATTATTCCTGATAGGGTGACAGTGAACAACAGCTGATCACTGGTCACTGCCTGTGTGGAAGTTCTCGCTGTGTGGCTCAGGTGATCACCTTTCCAGAGAGACAGGGGGGATACTACTTGTACCACAGACTCACAGGTAGCACATTTACACAAGTCTGAAATTCCCTAATGCAGTGTCTCAGGAGAATACACTAACCTGTTTCACATTAGATGCCTGTGCATTTTGTCCTCAAAAGCCATTTACCTTGGCTCTGCTTCACTGTTCCCATCGTAATGATGGGTAAGCAGATAGTGTCTCACACCCTTCTAAAATCAAATTACAAGTAACACATGGGACTAGAATTTAAATTTGCAAAAATTTTCATCAGTGATAGATCAAAGAAATAATTTTGGTTTATCAGGAATGTTTTTTTTTCACTGTTGAAACAGTCATTTCAGAACAGCAACAGTTGGTTTACCGTAGCCTGTGCTTTGCAGATGGATTAAGCTTCCTAATTTCATCAAAAGTCAAGTCACACAATCTGCCAGATCCATCAGTTGTCCTTTCCACTGTGTCGTCGTGCATTAGAATGGGAACACCATCTGCAGTGAATTCAAGATCCAGCTCAACAGCAGTTGCTCCATTCTCAGCTGCCTTAAAAGAAAAGGTAAAAAAAAAAAATACATACACAACAGAAGAGAGAGCTGTATAGGTTTGATACAGGTACAGACAGAATTGGCTCCTGCCCTGGCTCTTTCCCAGGAACTCCTCAGAAACACACTTGAGTGCAAACAAGACCAATTGTTCTGAAGGACAAATACCCTCCTGGGAAAAGGGGCAATGCCCCAGAAACACAAGTGCCAGGCATGCACTAGAGGTTACTCTGCAGGTGTCTGCCAAGCAGCTTCAGAATTTATCAGAACAAAGGGCTCTGCCTGGTCCAAAGGTAAGAGACCAGCAGAGCAGCAACATCTCACCCTCACAGATACAGTACATTTGAGGGACTCCTAACTGCAACTTCAAATGATTCTCAGACACAGACTGTGAACCCTGGCTGCACTGTGATGCCTCACAGACAAGGCAGCATTAAGTCATGGCAAGGCTGCACACAGTCAACTTCTCTCAGTACTGGAGTTTCCCTTAACTGTGGGTTCTCATTGCACGTCTTCAAGGCTTAAAAAGCAAACGACCTGTGACTAAGTTGCTCTTCGTTGCTACATCAGAAAAATACAGTGTTTAATTATGGCTGCACTGATGGAAATATCCATCAGCACCAAGGCTATAGCACAGCTCCCACAAGCCTCTGGCAGTGTTCAAAGCCAAGTTGGATGAAGCCTTGAGCAGACAGGTCTAGTGAGAGGTGACCCTGCCCAGGGCAGGGGATTGGGACTAGATGATCTGTAAGGTCCATTCCAACTCCTGAAATTCTATCATTCTATGATGATCTGATCCAAATCCCCTAGGGGATGAAGGACTGACCAGCTACAGCAGCTTCCTGCAGCTCTTGGAAGAAGCTAGAGCTGTTCCAGTTGAGGAGGGCTAGGTGCCTGCTGAAAGGCTGGAATACCAAACACAGCCCACCAGATCCTACTGATAACAGGAATTGAATAGTTAAAGCTGAGAGTAGGATAGGGACTAGTCAAGTAAGGGAGCACCTGAATAAACAGAAGGTAAAAGATTGACTAATAAAGCATTGTTTTAGTTTATTAAGCCTGAAAAGGGTAGAACTTAGGGCATTATTTTTGCTTAGGGTGTGTAAACACAATGTATTTATGAGGGAGTAAAACTAGACGCAGCTGAGCTCAGGACCTGGCAGTAGAAGAGCAAGACCAAAGAGCATGTGCCAAACTCAAAGGTGAAAAGATCAATCTGATGAAGACCATTGGCCTTCCTCCCGATGACCCCCAGACGACCACCAGAGACCACGGGACTAATGCCAAGTGGGAGGAGATGAAGGAGGAGATTATGATAACGATTTCAAAGAACTAACTGTAATAATTACCACCTATTCCTGGAAATAATGAATACGTATCAGCATTTAACGTATATAAACCTTTTGTCCCTGGTTACACAAGTTTGATGGAGCAATCGCCCTTGTGCCCGGCGCTGAATAAACAAATACCTGCTACTCAGAGATACAAATCTATGAGTAGTTCTCTTCCAGGTTTTCTCGGCATTACTATCCCTGCCCACCAGCCTCAGCCTGTCCCCCATCAGACCACGGGGACGTGGCTCTCTCCACAGAGCATCTGGCGGCTCTGCCTCGCCCCGAGCGCCGCGGAGCGTAGGGCGCTGACCTGTCGGATGGCAGCCAGC
>NW_008688473.1:35205-41824 GCF_000695815.1 Acanthisitta chloris | reverse complement strand
CGAGCGAGAGGGCAAGCTGAAAGGGGGAGCCCTGGGCAAGAAGCCCAAGGAGCAGCGCTCGCTGCGCCTCAGCATCAACGCGCGGGAGCGGCGGAGGATGCACGACCTGAACGATGCCCTGGACGGGCTGCGCTCAGTCATCCCCTACGCGCACAGCCCCTCGGTGCGGAAACTCTCCAAAATCGCCACTCTGCTCCTGGCCAAGAACTACATCCTCATGCAGGGGGAGCCCTGGGCAAGAAGCCCAAGGAGCAGCGCTCGCTGCGCCTCAGCATCAACGCGCGGGAGCGGCGGAGGATGCACGACCTGAACGATGCCCTGGACGGGCTGCGCTCAGTCATCCCCTACGCGCACAGCCCCTCGGTGCGGAAACTCTCCAAAATCGCCACTCTGCTCCTGGCCAAGAACTACATCCTCATGCAAGGCCCTGGCCTGGAGGAGATGCGGCGGCCGGGGGGGTTCCCGGACCAGGGGGGGCCAGGCGCTGAGCGCCCCTCTGCCCGCCACCCTCAACCCCTTCGGACAGTCGCCCGTCTATCCCTTCGGCGGCGCGGCCGTGCCGGGCTGCCCCGAGAAATGCACTGCCTTCACAGGAGCCGCCTCCGCCCTCTGCAAACACTGTAACGACAAGCCTTGACTTCTGCCTTCTTCGGGCTTTTCCTTTATTTTCTTTAGTTGGGTTGGTTTTTGGTTTGGTTTTGGTTTTTTTTCTTTCCGCTACCATCAGCCCTGGCTTCCTTCCATCAGTTAAGTCTGGGGTTTTCTTTTTGTTTGCTTCTCTTAAATATTCCCCCTCCCCATCTGGAAATATTTGGCAGTTCACGTGGATCCCCAAAACACCCACTTTCTACTTTGTTTAGTTTACCCCCCACATGCAACTTCATCCGTAGAGTTATTTCCTTCCCAGCCCGTCAGTGGACTGTGAGTGTAATGTTGCTTTTCCGCTTGCTCTGAGCTACAAAAGTTTTTGAGCAGTTTTGAAACAAAACTATAGAAGAACAGGGAGGGAGAGAGGTCTGGAAGTGGAAACCTCAGTGAGTTTGTTTTGGCATGATCAACCTGTATTAAAAATAGATTGAAAGGAGGGAGGGGAAGCAAAATCCAACTGCAAACTATGCAATGTTTCAGAACCATGGGCAGGGAGGGCTCCTATGTAGCCAGCTGGGGTTGGACTGCACCCGCAAATCCAAATGAAAATCGTTTGGTCAGCTCATGGGAGGGGGGAAGTTCAGTGCTCTTGATAAAACAATTGATGCTTCAAAGATGCTCTTTTTTTTTTTTTTTTTCCCGCTCTTAAAGAAATTAACCCGTTCTTGGACTGAGAGGAACCTGTGATTGTATGCTAATGCTTGCTGTTTGCCTGTTTCTCAGCTTGGTTAAGTTTTCCAGATGATTTTCCAAAGTCCTTGCTCATCATGATAAAGAAAGCAAAAGGTCACTTAACATATTTATATGTATTTATAATAAATAAAAGACATGAATAACCACTTTCTCTGTCCTACATGTCTCTAAAACCAGCAGTCAAAGCAAAACCCCTGCTGAAGTCAGGTAAAGTGGAGACGGATGCGGCAGGAGCAGCAGTGTGAAGTTAGGGGAATGATCGGAATACTTGGGAAAAGCTTGTGGATATTCAGTTCTTTATCAGCAGGGATTTTTTTTTCTCCAGTTTCTCATGAATCATAAGCACGCACACAAAAATAGTGTTGCTTATGTCTGATATTTAGAGTTAAGTAGGTAGAGATTTAGCTTGTGCATTTTGACACTTGCTGGGGAATGCTGTGCCCTGAGAGTGCTGTTAAACAGGGGTTAGTGTAGCAGCGAGCTGAGCTCCAAGGATATCCATGGAAAACATGGCAGGGAAGGAAATCACTTAAAGACTCTGCTTATCCCTTTGGTTTGGTTTTCTGTTATATCTACAGCTTGACCCTAGACCTACGTGTGGGGCTTGGGCCACTTCATATCATGGCTAAACTAATAATCTCTTGCCAATGTTGACTGTGTTAGTACAAGTTACAAAGTGAGTCCCTCGCTGGCTGAGTTCTTAGTGTCGCTTGTGTTGGTTTACTTTGGTTTTCTGGTTGATGATGTTTAATGCTTTGGTGCCTTGTATGCTTCACTAGTCATTAGCTAATGATAATAATAATAATATTACTAATTGAGGTGCATTCAGTGCTTTCTGTTCAGATTGGAAATACCCACCCAATGTCAGAGCAACTGCGTAAACTGGTACAGTCGCAGCCTCAGGGGCTCGAGCTGTCTGTGGCCATTTGTGTTAGGAGTGGGGTGTAACTATTTAGGGTTATTAAACCAATTTCCATGCCTGTCGTTAGTGTTATGCTAATTTGAAAAGGACTGCCATCCCTCTAAAGCTGCTTGTCCGTGGCACTTAGGTTTAATTAATACATTTCCAAAAGACTTTTTGTGTTTGGAAAACGAAGTGTGTGATTAAGCCTCATTCATAAAGACATATGTTTAAAACTGGTTCCTGCTCTTTTCTATTTTTATATCTTCATTTCTTCTTTTTCCTCTTTTTTTCTTTGGTTTTTTTTTTTATTGGGTTTTTTAACAGAATAGTTTATCTCTTTTACCTTTTTCCATAATAGAAAAATTTGAAACTACTCTGAAAAGGCATCTGATGAAGTGAAAGCTGATCAAAACCACTGCTGAAGCAAAAATGACTGGAAACTGCAGATCAGCAAAGGTCATTTAAAATTTGCAGACTAAGTCGTTGCTAGAAAATATTTGGGGGGGGAAAAAAACCCATCACAACCCAGTTTAACAGAGAATCCTGATTTTTTTTCAGTAGATGTATGTTACCTCTTGTTAAAATTAGAGAAGATTGAGCAGTTAAGAATATTTAAATGGAGATTAGTTTAACTGTTCATTTTTCACCGAAACTGAAATAGTTGGGTAATAAAATATTTAACAGCTTAATATTTAATTTGAGTTTGGTTTGGTTAAGGATTTAACACTAATAATAATGGAATTTATAATTGCTTCTTTCTCATATAATTATGGCCAAAAAAAGTAATGTCTTACTTATTTCAGAGGCTAAAACATCTTCATAGTCTTGGAGACAACCTATTTTTGGAATGACAGTTTTGAGTACAGTGATTGTTTAAATCTCTTCCATTAATTTACATCAGTAAAAACTTGCTCATATTACTGTATCTACCTAGAATCCTAAAATCCACCTTCTGAGAGCCTTGAAGTATTCTGAAGGCTCTTTGAGAGCCCATTTGGAATTAAACAATCTCAGGAGGCTAAATATGGAATTTCATATACAGAAGATAAAACCTGCATTAAAGAAAATTTTGACAGGAAAAAACAGCAAGTTTGATAGGATACAAAGTGTCGAAGTGCTGTTAAAGGGCCAGGTATTAAAAACAAACATAGAACTTATCAAAGCAATACTACAGCAACTAAATCATTATTAAAATTGACCTCAGAGTGCAGCATTTTTAATTGGAAAAGAAAAAGAAGATCAGTCATAACTTTTCCTGCAACAAACAATATTAAGCTAAAACAAAGTTCACAGTTAGTCTGAAAGTTCTGTGCTGTAAGTTGCTTCTCTCCACCATGGACTTGCAGGATTTTAACTTAGCTAGAGGTGATCCCATACCGAGCCCTTCACATTTCCTCTGATGGGAAGACTTCTGTGCCGAGGTGGTTTCTGCTGTGCTGCTGCTAAAACTGCTACCGAGCAAATGCCTAATGCTGCTGGAAAGATGATTCTGTTGGGAGGGGATAAACAAGCATCTGATTATTGCATTTGTGTGTGTGAAGCATCAGTGCTAACCTTGCAGATGAGCATGGTTATCCTGAGGATGAGATCCTGTAACTTGTCATTTGGTTTTCCCCTCCTCTGGCATACAAGGAAAAAAACCAACTTATTTTGTGTACCATGTAAGGTTTTAAGTGTCTGATTCCGTTTGGTGTTTCAGAGGTATAAAGGGAGGACTTTGAAAAAGCTGAAGATCTGTTTGTTTCTGCTCAAATGTTCTTGTTATGATGCCTGCTTTTTTTTTTTTTTTTCCAAGAAGGATTTATTGTGTGTGCTCAGATGGAACTGAAATACAGATCGTGTGTTCTAATGTACTGATTATCCTGGTATGTTCATACTTCGAAGAAAACATAATGCCAACTTTTAATTAAAGATAATATATTGTTTTCTAACCTCACTTAGTTTTTCTTTGAACTTCAAGACTGATCAGCATGAGGTGTCATAAAGAGGAAATGCTGCTCTGCTGTCGCGTTTTTAAGTTGTGTAATTCTGCTCACTAACCAAAATGAAAGTTTTAGTAACTAATATATATAACCTTACTAATAGGGAATTGGAAAGTGCTGTCAGCTTGCACTGCATCAGCCAAGATTTAACATCAGCAGTCTTGAGCCTGCAAGGTAAAACTCTGTTTAACCAAATACAGGGAAGCAACAGGTTTGAAGATGGAGGGCCCAGAAGGCAACTGTCTACTTCAGATACCAGCAAAAAGCTGAATCACTCGGAGTTCCTGGAAAGAAGCTGTGAGAATCATGAAATTTTCCTTGTCCTTTGCTGCATATCTCTGATTTTGTGCCGTAGTGTCACAATATCTGAGTATTGTTGCATGCCAAACTTGTTTCCGAGACTTTAGAAAGTGGTTGCTCGTTGCTCTCAGATCACTTTTAGGTATTGTTCTTTGCATATCCGTGTCTATAATTTCCATTTTTAAAGAGCAGTTCCCATTTTTCAGGGTGAAATGAACACAAGGTCCTGCTGCTGTTTTGCTAATTGGTGATATTGGTGACAGCAAGTTGGGGCTTGATGCTCCGGAGCCTGTGGTTTCTCAAGCCAACATAATGTTGCCTTTAAGAGGCTCCAGAGGCCTAGAAAAAAATGTGTGCAAGCTTTATCCCTTTACTGTATTAGCCTCGTAGCATGTGTAAAGCACAGGGCATGGTGGATAAAGACCTCACCTAGAAGCTTTCATGGTTCTTCAGCCCAAACCTGCTCATTGTCAGCTCAGCAGGGAGAGTCGCGGCACAGATCCCGCAGGGTTGAGTCTTTATATTCTGCAGGTTTCTAGCCCAGTTTGCCACAACTGGAATTAGTTAGCTTACAGTTTAGGAGAACAAAACCAAATATTCCACACTGCCCTTCTACAGCATATATTCAAACAAGTGTCTTTCCTGCATGAACTCTTGGAAATAAGAAGTTGGACTGAGCAGCGTTACTGAAATTTATTTTACCTGCGCTGGTTGCCATGTGAATTGTCAGCAGAGAAATCATTACTCTGATCTAAATAGGTGAAAATACTTCTGAAGGATACTAGAATATGCCAAGCAATATTTTTCATTTTCAAAACTGCTTTTATTTTGTTAGCTGTTATTTGAGAGAATTTGATTAGTATTGCACAGTGGAAAAGTTGGGGTTGGTTTTTTTTTTCTTTTCATTAATCCTGATTAAGGCTAGAAAAGACTCTTGATTACAGTAATTTTAATAATGTAAATTTGTTTGTGATATGTCTTTAGTCTTTAATCCCCTTTGGCATTCCATTCAAAAGAAGATGAAAAATTCAGGGATTTATAACATTTAAATCAGTTCATTCCATGAGTGTTTCTCAGGCAGTTTTGCTTGTACCTGAAATAAAAATTACCTAATGGGTATGTAACATATTTTGCCATCAAGTTATAAATACATTTGCATGGGTTTTGTGGATAAAAATGGCTTAATATCAAGCATTTTCTCTTTACAGGAAAGTATATGTGCATAAGAGAAAATGCAACCAATTGTCAAAACAAATCATATAGTTGAGATTTTTGCCATTCTTTCAGATGTTCTGAAGAATGATTTTCACCATGGACTTTATATAAGCTTTTCATAGTCAAAATTCACATTAATTTTTTTAGCCACTACTTCAAATCTTATTTCTGTTTGTATTTATAAATACCTGTGGTTTTAAAATGAAACAGTTAATTTCATTTAATACTCTTAGCTTAACAATAGTCAAATTTGAGTTAATGTTTATTCCTGAAAGACTAAACAGTTTTGAGCATAACTCTTGTACTGCTTTAAGGCCAAATAGACTAATCTTAAGTATTAGTATTGAAATAAATGTATTTATAGAGATATTTAGCCAAGCTATTCCAGGAGGGGAAAAAAGGGTTAATTTTTTTGCTGTTTTTAAGGCAGTGGAATTTACAGAACAAAGATTTGTAGAAGACAAACCCCAAGTCCTTAAGATCTTCCACAACAGAGAAGGAGACCATGCTGGTTTTCAAACATCTTGCCCTAGTGAAACAGCTTAAATATATATATTTTCTAAGTATTTAACAGCTTATTTTAAGTCCTTCAATTCATCAGTGATTCATGATCATTAAAATCTGTGATGTTAATGCCATTTGTATTTGCTTAATTTCTCTTTCCCCACGCTAACACTAATGTTGTGTTTCTGTATATCCACACGGAATTGTACTAGGATTATAACCCAACCTTTCCTCAGCTACCAATGGGAAAAAAAAACAACAAAACAACTATCTGCTCTTTTGCCTTAAGTATTTCAAAGGGAAAAAGATGGCTGAGGAAAAAAACATCACCCCAGTTTTTCCTCCAAGCCCACTTTTGTCTAAAGTAATGAGG